>NW_026576290.1:0-85000 GCF_028641065.1 Leucoraja erinaceus
GCGGTGAGAACAGAGAGGTTGAGAAGGAGTTTCTTCCCAGAGGCCATTCAGACTGCAAATGCCTATCTCACCAGGGACTAACTCTACTGAACGTTTTTCCTTCCATTATTTATTATGTAAAGATATATGTGTGTTATGATTGTGTTTATAGGTTGTTTGTCTTTTTGCAAAAAAGTCCGCGAGCATTGCCACTTCCATTTCACTGCACATCTCGTATGTGTATGTGACAAATAAACTTGACTTGACTTGACACTGTCATAGGCCTTTCTTACATATGCTGTCACAATGCACTGTAGTCTCTAAACAGCTCCAGTAATTTTCCTTGCCCTCCATTTCAGAATAATAGTGTTTTAAGCCAATAACTCGACACTAGCATTGGTAATGAATCAATAAATAAATAAATAAATGCAGCTTTCCAGCCCCTTATCTCATTGGCCACGCTCGGCTGCAAATCAGTGTCAATCTGGTGGGTGGGGGATTGGGAGGGGCCTCACAAGGGGAACAGCTTAGGGCCTCCCTTCATCTAAATCCGGCCCTGGCTAAACAATAACCGCCTATTGCATTATATCTGTTTATTTATTGTGTGTAGATATATGGTCTATGGTATAGAAACCAACTGAACTTGTATCTCCCGTTCTGTATTACGTTTACATGTTTTGTTGTGCTGCAGCAAGCAAGAATTTCATTGTCCTATCTGGGACACATGACAATAAAACTCTCTTGACTCTTGACTTGGACTTAAGCAAAAAAGGGTTATTGGGGAAAAAAGAGATGCTTTAAATTTAGTTGCGTCTGGTTGGGTAACTATGATAGGGTGAAGACTATTCCATGCTTTAATTGTGCGAGGGAACTCCATGGAGCAGCCAGTAACTCTGGATAGAAGAAATTGGGTGATGTTTCGGGTAGAGACCCTTCTTTAGACTCCCTCTGGTTTTAGTGTTTTTAGTTTAATTTAAAGATACAGCATGGAAACATGCCCTTCGGCCCACCGAGTCCGACCCATCGATCACCCGTACACTAGTTCTATCCCACACATTAGCAGAGTAAGTCAAGAGTCAAGAGTGTTTTATTCTCTCACGTCCCAGTTAGAACAATGAAATCCTTACTTGCAGCAGCACAACAGAATATGTAAACATAGTACTCTGTAAACAATGTTATAAACGAGAAAACAAAATGGTGTACATTTATATATGAATATATAACTATATAAATGTATATTAAAAAGTGTGTGTGAGTGTATGCGCGTGCGCGTGTGCGTGTGCGTGTGCGTGTGCTATATATATATATATACCCACACACACACACAATTTCCCTCCTGGCATTAATAAAGTTCAATGGTATAATATAGTGTGTGTAGGAAAGAACTGCAGATGCTGGTTTAAACTGAATATAGACACAAAAAGCTGGAGTAACTCAACAGGTCAGAATCTCAGGACAAAATGAAAATATTACTTTTTGGGTTGGGTCTGAAATAGATTTCTGCACACCTTTGGAATGTGGAAGGAAACAAGAGCACCTGGAGAAAACCCATGTGATCAAAGGGAAAAAGAGCAAACTCTATACAGACAGCACCCATATTCAGGATCAATTCCAGGTCTCTGGCACTTTTAGGCCAATGTACTGCCCCATAGTCTTGAACTTAATTAAACCATAAAGCTGTAAGGAGGACATATAATTTTTTGTGTGTTGGAAAACAAAATATAGTGGCACAGCTGGTAGACGTGCTGCCTCACTCGCCAGAGATCTGTGTTCGATCCTGTCTTCGGGCACTGTCTGTGTTGAATTTGCACATTCTCCCTGCAAGTGTGTGGGTTTCCTCCCACACCCCAAAGATACATAGGTTAACTTGTCTCTTGTCTAGATACATACGTAGGATAACTTGTCTGTGTAAAATTGCCCCTAATGTGGAGGGAGTGGGTGAGGAAAGTGGGATAACAGAACTTGTGTGAATCGGTAGACAAAAATGCTGGATAAACTCAGCGGGTGAGGCAGCATCTATGGAGCGAAGGAAATAGGCGATGTTTCGGGTCGAGACCATTCTTCAGACTGATGTGAGGGTGGGGGGGACGGGAAGAAGAAAGGAATAGTTGGAGACAGTGGACTGAAGGAAAGCTGGGAAGGGGAGGAGAAAGCAGGGATTACCTGAAATGGAAGAGGTCAATGTTCATACCGCTGGGGTGTAAACTGCCCAAGCGAAATATAAGGTGCTGCTCCTCCAATTTATGGTGGGCCTCACTCTGGCCATGGAAGAGGCCCAGGACAGAAAGGCCAGATTCAGAATGGGAGGGGGAGTTGAAGTGCTGAGCCACCGGGAGATCAGGTTGGTTATTGCGGACCGAGCGGAGGTGTTGGGCGAAGCGATCGCCAAGCCTACACTTGGTCTCACCGATGTAGAGTAGCTGACATCTAGAGCAGTGGATGTAAGAGATGAGGTTGGAGGAGGTGCAGGTGAACCTCTGCCATTCCTGGAAAGACTGGTTGGAGTCAAGGTGGGAGGTAAAGCGACAAGTGTAGCATTTCCTGTGGTTGCAAGGGAAAGTGCCAGGAGAGGGGATGGTTTGGGTGGGAAGGGAGGAATTGAACAGGAAGTTACGGAGGGAGTGGTCTCTGCGGAAAGCTAACAGTGGAGGAGATGGGAAGATGTGGCCAGTGGTGGGATCCCATTGGTAGACAAAAAATCAGGAGAAAATCAGCGGGTAAGACAGCATCTATGGAGGGAAGGAATAGACGACGTTTTTCGGGTCGAGACCCTTCTTCAGATTGATGTCGGGGGGTGGGACATGAAAAAGAAAGGAAGAGGCGGAGACAGTAGGCTGTGGGAGAGCTGGAAATGGGAGGGGAATGAGGGAGAAAGCAAGGACTACCTGAAATTAGAGAAGCCAATGTTCATACCGCTGGGGTGTAAACTACCCAAGCAAATATGAGGTGCTGCTCCTCCAATATGCGGTGGGCCTCACTCTGGCCATGGATGAGGCCCAGGACAGAAAGGTTGGATTTGGAATGGGAAGGAGAGTTGAAGTGTTGAGCCACCAGGAGATCAGGTTGGTCATTGTGAACTGAGTGGAGGTGTTGTGCAAAGCGATCGCCAAGCCTGCGCTTTGTCTCACCGAAGCTGATCATACACTGAATAATCCAACCACATTTTTGTTTGGAAGTGGAAATAAATAATAGAAATTGCATTCATTGCAACGTGTAAAAAGAGTTGAGATACTGTATTATAATTTTGCTGCATGTCATTGTGTTATATATCATGTCTTGATAGGTGAATATGTTTAGTTTGTGACTTTATTTGAAACAGAAATAATATGTGAATGCTTCATTGAGCATAATTCCGACTGGTAACTACGCACTTCGTCCGAGCACATTATCGCACGCGTCATGCAAGCCGTCTTAAATGACCACCTAAACTGTCATTTGGCGACTTAAAATCTGCCGAGGTTGCCCGGCTGACAACAGAGAATAGAAATTAAGTGAGAGCCCTGCAAGGTGTATAATATTTTTGACACTGTCATAGGCCTTTCTTACATATGCTGTCACAACGCACTGTAGTCTCTAAACAACTCTTCAGTAATTTTCCTTGCCCTCCATTTCAGAATAATAGTGTTTTAAGCCAATAACTCGTCACTAGCACTGGCAATAAATCAATAAATAAATAAGCGCAGCTTTCCAGCCCCTTATCTCATTGGCCACGCTCGGTTCCAAATCGGTTTCAATCTGGTGTGTGGGACATTGGGAGGGGCCTCACAAGTGGAACAACTTAGGGCCTCTCTTCATCTAAATCCGGCCCTGTTTACACTTCCATAAGATCAGCCTCCTGCACTCCATGGAATAAAGTCCTAGCCTGCCCAACATCTCCCTATAGTTCAGGCCCTCGAGTCCTGGCAACATCTTGTAAATCTTCTCTGCACCCTCTCCTCCAGATTGACCACATCTTTCCTCTAACAGGGTTCATATGTGAAGCATAACGGACGGGTACATGGATAGGAATGGTTTAGGAAGGTTATGGGCCAAACACAGGCAGGTGGGACTAGTGTAGATGGGACATGTTGGTCTATTTGATTAAGTTGGGCCAAATGACCTGCTTGCATGTTGTGTGACTAGGCAGGAGAGATGGTTATCCAGTATCGACTGAATCCATGAGTGGCTATTCATCCCAACCCCAGGAAAAGTACCTCAAACACTAACATCAGGCAGTGTACATACGCAAACAAACACAATGTGCAGGTCCACCACCGATTCTGCAGCAACTGGTGGTCCGGACAAGATTACGACAGTGCTCTTCAAAAGCCCCCGGAACTCTCCCTGAAAATGTGCTACCGAGGCCGGGTGAGGCGGCTGATCTTAACCCCATCGGGACTTCTGTGCCGATTGGCGGGATGAATTTGCTCCCTGCCAGCAGTTCCGTTCCAATTGCCGACTTCCACGGCCAAATTTGCGGGCCGATATCTCAGCCCACCGGTGGCCTAGGTGGACCGTTCCAGTACCATTGAACTCCCCTTGGAGACCATGACCTCTTTTTTGTCCGGCAAAAAGGATAATCCAGAAAGGCTCTGGAACCAAGGGTGCAGGGCAATGTCAAAGATCAATGAAAAACCGAAGATAGACACAAAAGGCTGGAGGAACTCAGTGGGACTGACAGCATCTCTGGAGTAAAAAGGCAGGTGATGTTTCGGGTTTGATTACACTGTCCTGATTAATTTTACTGATTGTAAGCCTTGTTGTCATCTTCTCCCCTCCAACAGTGAACCATTCTAGTCTGCAGAAGGGTCCTGCTGAGTTACTCCAGTATTTTGTGTCTACCTTCGAATGAACCAATCTACTGTTCCTTGATTCAAGATTCAAGAGATTCAATATTCAAGAGAGTTTATTGTCATATGTCCCTGATCGGACATTGAAATTCTTGCATTGCTTTAGCACAACAGAACATAGTAGGCAGAGATAGATAGATAGATAGATAGATAGATAGATAGATAGATAGATAGATAGATAGATAGATAGATAGATAGATAGATAGATAGATAGATCCTTTATTGTCATTCAGACCTTTCGGTCTGAACGAAATTATGTTCATCGTCTGCTTCATCGTCTGCTTTCAAATGTCTTCCATATCTCTCGTTTCCCTCACCCCTGACTCTCAGTCTGAAGAAGGGTCTCGGCCCTAAACGTCACCCATTCCTTGTCTCCACTGATGCTGCCTGACCCACTGAGATATTCCAGATTTTGTGTCTATCTTCGGTTCAAACCAGCATCTGCAGTTCTGCTCCTTCCCACACATCAATGAGGGACCGTGGTCTCTGGGTTAACCAGATGCACTGTTATTTTATTTTACTCACAGCCTGAGATGCTTCACCATACTTCGACCACAAGCTGCGGGCGTTCAACACAATCATCCCTCAGCACCTGATAAGCAAATTGGGTCCATTGGGCCTCAGCACCCCCCTGTGTAACTGGCTACTGGACTTCCTCACTGACAGATCTCAGTCAGTGCGGGTTGGAAACAACACCTCCAACATCATCTCTCTGAGCACCGGTTCCCCTCAGGGCTGTGGCCTGAATCCACTGCTGTTTACCCTGATGATCCACGACTGTTGTGCCAGGTTTAGTACAAAGCACATCATGAAGTACGCAGATGACACAACAGTGATGGGCCTTATCCGGGACGACAATGAGCTGGCTTACAGGGAGGAGATGAAACTACTGGTGGACTGGTGCAACATGAACAATCTGATCCTGAATGTTGACAAAACAAAGGAGGTCATCATTGACTTTGGGAGAAACCGGTACAGTCACACACCACTACACATTAATGACATCGATGTGGAGCTGGTCAGTAGCACAAGTTCCTGGGGGTGCAGATCACTAACAGTCTGACCTGGCCAAATAACATCACATTATTAGTTAAGAGTGCGCAGCAGAGTTTGCACTTTCAGTGCCGAATGAGAGGAGCTCATCTCCCCCATCCCGTCCTCGCCACTTTCTAAAGGGGCACCATAGAGAGTATTCTGACCAGCTGCATCTCTGTCTGGTTTCGGGACTGTAAAGCCTCCGACTGGAAGTCCACGCAGAGAGTGGTGAGGATGGGTCCACTGTTGTTTGTCATTTACATCAATGATAATAATAATAATAATGCATGGGATTTATATAGCGCCTTTCTAGATACTCAAGGCGCTTTACATCTCATTATTCATTCACTCCTCAGTCACACTCTGTGGTGGTGAGCTACTTCTGTAGCCACAGCTGCCCTGGGGCAGACTGACGGAAGCGTGGCTGCTAATCTGCGCCTACGGCCCCTCCGACCACCACCAATCACTCACACACATTCACACACATTCACACACAGGCAAAGGTGGGTGAAGTGTCTTGCCCAAGGATACAACGACAGTATGCACTCCAAGCGGGATTCGAACCGGCTACCTTCCGGTCGCCAGCTGAACACTTAGCCCATTGCGTCATCCATGATCTGGATGATGGTGTGGTAAATTGGATTAGTAAGTATGCAGATAATATTAAGATAGCAGGTTTTGTGGATAATGAAGTTGATTTCCAAAGTCTACAGAGATATTTAGGCCATTTGGAAGAATGGGCTGAAAGATGGCAGATGGAGTTTAATGTTGATAAGTGTGAGGTGCTACATCTTGGCAGGACAAATCAAAATAGGATGTACATGGTAAATGGTAGCGAATTGCGGAATGCAGTTGAACAGAGGGATCTAGGAATAACTGTGCATAGTTCCCTGAAGGTGGAATCTCATGTAGATAGGGTGGTAAAGAAAGTTTTTGGTGTGCTGGCCTTTATATATCAGAGCATTGAGTTTAGAAGTTGGGATGTAATGTTAAAATTGTACAAGGCATTGGTGAGACCAATTCTGGAGTATGGTGTAAAATTTTGGTCGCCCAATTATAGGAAGGATGTCAACAAAATAGAGAGAGTACAGAGGAGATTTACTAGAATGTTGCCTGGGTTTCAACAACTAAGTTACAGAGAAAGGTTGAATAAGTTAGGTCTTTATTCTCTGGAGAGCAGAAGGTTAAGGGGGGACTTGATAGAGGCCTTTAAAATGATGAGAGGGATAGACAGAGTTGACGTGGATCAGCTTTTCCCATTGAGAGTAGGGAAGATTCAAACAAGAGGACATGACTTCAGAATTAAGGGGCAGACGTTTAGGGGTAACATGAGGGGGAACTTCTTTACTCAGAGAGTGGTAGCTGTGTGGATTGAGCTTCCAGTGGAAGTGGTGGAGGCAGGTTCGAATTTATCATTTAAAAATAAATGATAGGTATATGGATGGGAATGGAATGGAGGGTTATGGTCTGAGTGCAGGTAGATGGGACTATGGGAAAATAAGTGTTCGGCATGGACATGTAGGGCCGAGATGGCCTTTTTCCGTGCTGTAATTGTTATATGGTTATATGGTTATATGATGGCTGAAAAAATCATCGGGACATCTCTCCCCTCAATCGGGGACAATGGGGGCAAACATAGCTTGTCTAAGGCCAGCAGTATTATAAAAGACCCCACACATCTCCATCATGGAATGTTTACTCTGCTGCCCTCGGGCAAAAGATATCGTAGCATAAGGAGCAGAACGTCAAGTTTTTGCAACAGCTTCTTCCTACGAGCCATCAGACTCTTGAATGCCATGTAATGTGCCGCCACTATTATCTATTTTATCTTTTTATCCATTTTATCTTTTTATCCATTTTATCCTTGTTTATTTTTGTGTTGCACGGGGAGCCAAATGCAACAAAATTTTGTTCACTCGCATTTATTGATGTATTTCTGAATGACAATAAAGTTGTGATTGATTGATTGATTGATTGATTGATTGATTGATTGATTGATTGATTTAGTTGAATGTGCAGATAGTTATTAATGAATATGATATAATTGAGATCACGGAGACATGGCTCCAGGGTGACCAGGGCTGAGAGCTCAACATCCAGGGATATTCAATATAAAAAGGAGGTGGAGTTAGAGAGGAGATTAACGCAATAGAAAGGAAGGACATTAGTTTGGAGGATGTGGAATCAGTATGGGTAGAGCTGCGAAACACTAAGGGGCAGAAAACACTAGTGAGAGTTGTGTACAGGGCACCTAACAGTAGTAGTGAGTGTTGGGGATGGCATCAAACAGGAAATTAGAAATGCGTGCAACAAAGGTAAAACAGTTATAATGGGTGACTTTAATCTACATATAGATTGGGTGAATCCAATTGGCAGGGTTGCTGAGGAAGAGGATTTCTTGGAACGTATGCGGGATAGTTTTCTAAACCAACATGTAGAGGACCCAACGAGAGAGCAGGCTATTCTAGACTGGGTATTGAGTAATGAGGAAGGGTTGGTTAGCAGTCTTGTTGTGAGTGGCCCCTTGGGCAAGAGTGACCATAATATGGTTGAGTTCTTTATTAGGATGGAGAGTGACATTGTTAATTCAGAAACAAGGGTTCTGAACTTAAAGAAAGGTAATTTTGAGGGTATGAGACGTGACTTGGCCAAGATAGAAACATAGAAATTAGGTGCAGGAGTAGGCCATTCGGCCCTTCGAGCCTGCACCGCCATTCAATATGATCATGGCTGATCATCCAACTCAATATCCCGTACCTGCCTTCTCTCCATACCCTCTGATCCCCTTAGCCACAAGGGCCACATCTAACTCCCTCTTAAATATAGCCAATGAACTGGCCTCAACTACCCTCTATGGCAGAGAGTTCCAGAGATTCACCACACAAAAAAGTTCTTCTCATCCTGGTTTTTGTAGATTGGTAGATTGGCAATTGATTCTTAAAGGGTTGACGGTAGATATGCAATGGAAGGCATTTAAAGACTGCAACAATTGTTCGTTGCAGTTTGGCAAAAAGCATACATCAAGGAAGGTAGTACATCCGTGGATAACAATTGAAATCAGGGATAGTATCAAAACAAACGATGAAGCATACAAATTCTGTCTTCACTAAGAAAGACATAAATAATCTACCGGAAATAGCAGGGGACCGGGGGTCAAATGAGATGGAGGAACTAAGTGAAATCCAGGTTAGTCGGGATATGGTGTTAGGTAAATTGAATGGATTAAAGGCCGATAAATCTCCAGCTGCATCCCAGAGTACTTAGGCTGTAGCCCCAGAAATAGTGGATGCATTTTATATTATTGTATTTATATTATCAAGTGATAATTTTTCAAAACTCTTTAGATTCTGGAGTACTTCCTGAGGATTGGAGGGTAGAGAATGTAACCCCACTTTTTAAAAAGGCAGGGAGAGAGAAAACGGGGAATTACAGACAAGTTAGTCTAACATCGGTAGTGGGGAAACTGCTAGAGTCAGTTATTAAAAATGGGATAGCAGCACATTTGGTAAGTGGTGAAATCATTGGACAAAGTCAGCAAGGATTTATGAAAGGTAAATCATATCTGATGAATCCTATAGAATTTTTCGAGGATGTAACCAGTAGAGTGGATAAGGGAGAACCAGTGGATGTGTTATATCTGGACTTTTAGAAGGCTTTCGACAAGGTCCCACATAAGAGATTAGTATGCAAACTTAAAGCACATGGTATTGGGGGTTCTGTATTGATGTGGATAGAGAACTGGCTGGCAGAGGGGAATTGAATGCAACATCCCCAAGTTTGCGGATGACACAAAGCTGGGGGGCAGTGTTAGCTGTGAGGAGGATGCTAGGAGGCGGCAAGGTGACTTGGATAGGTTGGGTGAGTGGGAAAACACATGGCAGATGCAGTATAATGTGGATAATTGTGAGGTTCTCCACTTTGGAGGCAAGAACAGGAAAGTAGACTATTATCTGAATGGTGGCCGCTTAGGAAAAGGGGAGATGCAACGAGACCTGGGTGTCATGATACACCAATCATTGAAAGTAGGCATGCAGGTGCAGCAGGCAGTGAAGAAAGCGAATGGTATGTTAGCATTCATAGCAAAAGGATTTGAGTGTAGGAGCAGGGAGGTTCTACTGCAGTTGTACAGGGCCTTGGTGAGACCACACGTGGAGTATTGTGTACAGTTTTGGTCTCCTAATCTGAGGAAAGACATTCTTGCCATAGACGGAGTACAGAGAAGGTTCACCAGACTGATTCCTGGGATGTCAGGACTTTCATATGAAGAAAGACTGGATAGACTCAGCTTGTACTCGCTGGAATTTAGAAGATTGAGGGGGGATCCTATAGAAACTTACAAAATTCGTAAGGGGTTGGACAGGCTAGATGCAGGAAGATTGTTCCGAATGTTGGGGAAGTCCAGAACAAGGGGTCACAGTTTAAGGTTTAAGGGCGGAATCTTTTAGGACCGAGATGAGAAAAACATTTTGCACACGGAGAGTGGTGAATCTGTGGAATTCTCTGCCACAGTAGATAGTTGAGGCCAGTTCATTGGCTATATTTAAGAGGGAGTTTGATGTGGCCCTTATGGCTAAAGGGATCCGGGGGTATGGAGAGAAGGTAGGTACAGGATACTGAGTTGGTTGATCAGCCATGATCATATTGAATGGCGGTGCAGGCTCGAAGGGCCGAAGGGCCTACTCCTGCACCAATGTTCTATGTTTCTATGGATGAGCCAATTGACAATTGACAATAGACAATCCGTGTTAATCATTTCTATTTGCACCTTCTCTGCCAACCAATTTTCTATCCATGTCAGCACTCTACCCCCAATATTATGTGCCCTAATTTTGTGCACTTATCTCCTATGTGGGACCTTATCAAATGTTTTCTGAAAGTCCAAGAACACTACATCCACTGACCCTCCCTTGTCCATTTTCCTAGTTACATCCTCAAAAAATTCCAGAAGATTAGTCAAGCATGATTTCCCCTTCCTAAATTCATGCTGACTCGGACCGATCCTGTTACTGCTATCCAAATGCCGCTATTTCATCTTTTATAATTGACTCCAGCATCTTCCCAACCATGTCAGGCTAACTGGTCTATAATTCCCCGTTTTCTCTCTTCCCTGTATTGTCTTTTTCGTTATCTTCTGTCGCTCCCTAAACATTACCCAATCCTCTTGCTTCCCGCTCATCTTTGCTACGTTGTACTTCTTCTCTTTTATTTTTATACTGTCCCTGACGTCCCTTGTCAGCCACGGTCTCCCCTTACTCCAGTTGGAATCTTTCTTCCTCTTTGGAATGAACTGATCCTGCACCTTCCGTATTATTCCCAGAAATACCTGCCATTGTTGTTCCAATGTCATCCCTGCTAGGGTATCTTTCCAGTCAACTTTGGCCAGCTCCTCCCTCATGTCTCCATAGTCCCCTTTATTCAACTGTAACACTGACACCACCAATTTACCCTTCTCCCTCTCCAATTGTAGATTAAACGACCATATTGTGGTCACTACTTCCTAATGGCTCTGTAACCTCGAGGTCCTTTATCAAATCCGGTTCATTACATAACACTAAATCCAGAATTGCCTGATCCCTGGTAGGCTCCATTACCAGCTGCTCTAAGGAATCCATCACAGAGGCACTCCACAAACTCCCTTTCTTGGGGTCCAGTATCAATCTGATTTTCACAGTCTACCTGCATGTTCAAATCTCCCATAACAACCGTAGCAGTACCTTTACTACATGCCAATTTTAACTCCTGAATCAACTTGCACCCTATATTCAGGCCACTGTTTGGGGGCCTGTCTATTAGTCCCATTAGGGTCTTTTTACCCTTACAATGCCTTAGTTCTATCCATACTGACTCCACATCTCCTGTTTCAATGTCACCCCTTGCAAGGGACTGAGTTTCATTCCTCACCAACAGAGCTACCCCACCCTCTCTGCCCACCTGTCTGTCTATTCAATAGGAGGTTGAATATTCAGTTCCCATCCCTGACCCTCTTGCAGCCATGACTCTGTAATTCCCACAACAAACCGTTTAGTTTTAGTTTTAGTTTTAGTGATGCAGAATGGAAACAGGCCCTTCAGCCCATCGAGTCTGCGAAGGATATTTAAAATAAAAAGGCTGTTTAAAGTTCACAAGCTGAACCTTTTTAAAAAAAAATCGAATTTGAAGGAAAAGTGAAGAATTATAATGAAAATGTTCCCAAGAGCTGACGACATTCCGGGGAGCACTCGGTAATTTTGACAACCAATTCGACAGAGATTTTTGGGTCTCCAATTCATGGTTCAAAGATGCAAAAAGTTGCGTTTACAAGTGAAGCTTTGACAACCCTATTTTAAAAGAATTTTAAATTAAAAGTAGTCCACACTCCATCAACAATAAAAGCATAATTAGTCCAAAACTGAATAGATTATTCTACAGAGGCATCGTTTAAGACTCGTTTAAAGCACTACCATAATTACCTTGTTTAAGAAAGAACTGCAGATGCAGGAAAAATCAAAAGTAGACAAAAATGCTGGAGAAACTCAGCAGATGAGGCAGTATGCATCTAGACGCTGCCTCACCTGCTGAGTTTCTCCAGCATGTTTGTCTATCATAATTAATTCACTACCTTCACCCAGGAGGTGGGTATATGGAACAAGCTGCCAGAGTAGGTAGTGGAGGCTGGTACAAAGGCATATAGAAGACATTTGGACAGGACTATTTGGACTAATTGTCTGTTTCTCTAATATGTACTGAACTTTTTTTGCTGTTTAGTTAGGGTTTTACAGTGCAATATTTTTACACTACTGTTGTGCTGCGATGTAACCCGCTCCATGACAGACTGAGGAGCACCTTCAGCAACAGACGAGTTCCACCAAGATGCAGCACAGAACGCCACAGGAGATTCTGCTTCCCCGTGTCTATCAAACTGTACAACTCCACCCCCTTCTGTTGTGGAGTAGACTGACAACCTCCCTCTCCCTCCCCAATATTCGAACATCCCCAATCCTTTCCACACGTCACTTTAATTTCATGTTTCATGTTTAGTTTAGTTTAGTTTAGTTGAGAGATGCAGCGCGGAAACAGGCCCTTCGGCCCACCGGGTCCGCGCCACCAGCGATCCCCGCACATTAACACTAACCAGCGATCATCCCGTACACTTGCACTACTCCACACACTAGGGACAATTACAATGTTACTGAAGCCAATTAACCTACAAACTTGTACGTCTTTGGGGTGTGGGAGGAAACCGAAGATCTTGGAGAAAACCCACGCAGGTCACGGGGAGAACGTACAAACTCCGTATAGACAGCACCCGTAATCGGGATCGAACCTGGGTTTCCGGCGCTGCATTCGCTGTGAGGCAGCAACACTACCACTGCGCCACCGTGACCGCCTTTATCTTGTGTTTTATGACTGTTGGCTGATCAATTTCCCTCCTTGGATAGATAATGTTCTATCATATCGTAAGTCAGTATTTAATTGTTCATTTTGTGATATATGACAATAAAATAATCTTGACTCTTGACAGGTACATGGATAGGATAGGTATGGAGAGATATGGAGCAAATGCAGGCAGGAGGAACTAGTGTAGATGTGGTCAATGTGGGCAAGACAAAATGTGCAGGAACAGCAGATGCTGGTTTGCACTGAAGATAGACACAAAATGCTGGAGAAACTCAGCGGGACAGGCAGATTACAACTCAGCGATATCAATATTGATTTCTCCAACTTCAAATAACCCTTGCTTTCCCTCTCTCTCTCCATCCCTCCCCCACCCTAGTCCTCCAACTAGCTTCACTGTCCTGTGAAACGTCACCTATCCATGTTCTCCACAGATGCTGCCTGACCCGCTGAGTTACACTAGCACTCTGTGAAACGCCATCTATCCGTGTTCTCCACAGATGCTGCCTGACATTCGTCGTTTCACATTGGGACACTTTCCGGTTTGAGTGGGCCAGTGGAGTAGAGAAGCCAAGACAGTTGTTGCACCAACAGTGGATATAAAAAGGTCCAGAGAGGGTAGAAGGCTGGGTAGGGGCTGGGGGGAAGGGGGGGTGGGAAGAGGTGGGGGAATTTTGGAGACTGGAGACAGGATTGTCACTGGATGGATAGGATTCTCTCCCAGCATGAAAAGCTCAGAGGTGGCAGAAGAGCCCTACGTCCCTATGTTCCCGATGTAGGGGGAGTCCAGAACCAGGGGTCACAGTTTAAGAATAAGACCCGCTGAGTCACTGCACCTTTTATCTTGGTCTATTAACAGATTCAGATCTACCTTAGATCTCCTTTTGTAAGTCTGCGTGCCGCTCTCCTTTTTCACCGGCATTCTCGAAACTCCTTGCTTGGGTTATTGATCCACACCGTGTAGGTTAGAGTTTCGACCTCTAGTAGCTACCGGCTGTTTCTATGCCTGGCAGAATGGGTTTGGTGCACCCACTTCAAGTTGACAGATGAAATGGAGCCCGTCTCTCATGGTTACGGATGCAGTTCACTGTGAGGTCACCGGCCAGGCACATTATGACGTCACCTCAGATTATGATGGTTTACAAACTTGTGATCTTACGAATGGAAGGCAGACCCAGAAGGGAATAAACCATTTCACCATATGACCACAGGTCACAGTGGTTATAACCAACTGGACTCAAGTGTTAGATACAAGGAACTCAGTTCAGTTGAGTTTATTGTCACGTGTACAGAGAAAAGCTTTTTCTCGTGTGCTAAAAACAGTCAGCAGAAAGACAAGACATGATTACAATCGAGCCATTTACAGTGTATAGATACATGGTAAGGGAATAACGTTTAGTGCAAGATAAAGTCAGCAAAGTCCGATCAAGGATAGTCCGAGGGTCACCAATGAGGTAGATTGTAGTTCAGCACTGCTCTCTGGTTGTGGTAGGATGATTCAGTTGCCTGATAACAGCTGGGAAGAAACTATCCCTGAATCTGGAGGTGTGCATTTTCACACTTCTGTACCTTTCCTTATTTGAGGAAGGACATTCTTGCTATTTAGGGAGTGTAGCGTAGGTTCGCCAGGTTAATTCCCGGGATGGCGGGACTGATATATGATGAAAGAGTGGGTCGACTGGGCTTGTATTCGCTGGAATTCAAAGAATGAGAGGGGATCTTATAGCAATATACAATTCTTAAAGGATTGAACAGGCTAGATGCAGGAACAATGTTCCCGATGTTGGCGGAGTCCCGAAACAGGGGTCACAGTTTAAGAATAACGGGTTAGGCCATTTAGGACTGAGATGAGGGATAACTTTTTCACACGGAAAATCTGTGGAATTCTCTGCCACAGAAGACAGTGGAGGCCAATTCACTGGATGTTTTCAACAGAGAGTTGGATGTGGCTCTTAGGGCTAACGGAATTAATTGATATGGGGAGATAGCAGGAATGGGGTATTGATTTTGGATGATCATATCGAAAGGCGGTGCTGGCTCGATGGGCTGAATGGCCTACTTCTGCACCTATTTTCTATGTTTCTACGTCATGGTGAGACCAGCACACGTTGATGTCTGGTCCTGAAGAAGAGTCCCGCTAAGTTACTCCAGCACTCTGTTCCTTCATGGTCTGGCTGGTGTCTTGCTTATATGAAAGAGTTACATTGCCAATGCACACAAGCTCCAACTTTGCTGTTAACATGAAACTGTTGACAGTTCAAGAAATGAAAAATGTCGATGAAACCCGAGTGATGGACAAGATAATGCTTCACAGGAGAAAATTAAATCTGCATTGAATTAAACTCCACTTGTAGAAACTAAACTAAAGGAAGATGTTTCCAAAAGTTACAAGCTTGATTCTATTACTCCAGAAGTGAAGGGCAGGTGGGGGAGAGTCTAAGGCCATAGACGCCGATTGACTCCGCTGTCTTTAAGAGTCGTATCTAGCTCTCTCTTGAAAGTATCCAGAGAACCGTCTGGCAGTACAGTCCCTCTGAGCAGCAAAGATTCCACAGACTCACAACTCTGGGGAGAAAAAGTGTTTCCTCTATCCGCCTAAATGTTTTTAAATGGCTTAGCACTTATTCTTAAACGTGTGGCCCCAGAAAGTTCTGGCCACCGTGCATGTGCCGGGAACAACCCCCAATAGCTCTAACGTGTCCCAAAACTGCTACAAACAAATGATATGTTTCGAAAGAGAGCTGAGGGATCATCCTTCTAAACTCCAGATAGGTACAAGCCCAGCCGAGATGTTGATTCTCTCAGCATTAGACAGTGAGCCATCCTGTGAATTTTGGCTCTTGTAGGCGAACTGCTGCAGTCCCTGGCAGGTAGACTATTTTGATGTGCTGCCTAACTAGGAAAAAAAACTGCATTACAATGACTCCATGTGTGGTCTCACTGGGGCCCTGTACAACTACAGAAGGGCCTCTTTGCTCCTATACGACTCGACTACTCTTACAAGGCCTAGAGGGGTAAACTTTCAATGGAAATGCCAACAGCTTTCCAATTCACTTCACCGCCTGCTGTACCTGCATGGATTTACTTAGCAGGAATGGGGATTGATTTTGGATGATCCCCCGAAGGGCGGTGCTGGCTCGATGGGCTGAATGGCCTACTTCTGCACCTATTTTCTATGTTTCTACGTCATGGTGAGACCAGCACACGTTGATGTCTGGTCCTGAAGAAGATCCCGCTGAGTTACTCCAGCACTCTGTTCCTTCATGGTCTGGCTGGTGTCTTGCTTATATGAAAGTTACATTGCCAATGCACACAAGCTCCAACTTTGCTGTTAACATGAAACTGTTGACAGTTCAAGAAATGAAAAATGTCGATGAAACCCGAGTGATGGACAAGATAATGCTTCACAGGAGAAAATTAAATCTGCATTGAATTAAAACCCACTTGTAGAAACTAAACTAAAGGAAGATGTTTCCAAAAGTTACGAGCTTGATTCTATTACTCCAGAAGAAGTGAAGGGCAGGTGGGGAAGTTCTAATGCAATTTCATCAACACAGGGGACAAGGGGTCGGCTTAATCATACTTAGATCTGTCAAGAAATAAAAGGCAAACAATATTAAATCTCAAGTGTTTTTGTTTTGAGATACAGTGTGGCAACGGGCCCTTTGGCCCACCGATCCACGCCGACCAGCATTCACCTGTATACACGCACTATCCTACACACTGGGGACTTTTTACCAAAGCCAATTAACCTACAAACCTGCACGTCTTTGAAGTGTGGGAGGAGACCGGAGCACCCGTAGAGAAAACCCACGCGGGTCATGGGGAGAACGTGCAAACTCTGTACAGACAGCACCCGGGTCTCCGGCGCTGTGAGGCAGCAACTCTACCGCTGCACCATCGTACCTTGTTGGGGAAAAATACTTAAAAAGCAGCAGAATATTTTTGACGTTTACCAAATGAGAGTTGTCTATAGTCAAAGTGTGTGTAGTTTGTTCCTGGCACGAAAATACTTCTGCTTTATCAGTTTCACACTTAACTCTATAAACCTAAAGACTCCACTGTTGGAATGCAAATTCAATATTTGACAAATCTGAACATCGTAACAGACAGATATAAAGCACACAGAGGGATTACTGGAGTGCATTTTCCCTTTGTTGTCCCTGAGAAATTAGTGGCAGTGGCAGAGGGTTGTTCTGATGTTCTAAGCCATGCCAATCCAGATATGATTGCGGTGGCGCAGTGCTGGATACATCGTGCAGCGGACGATGCCTTACTCGGATCGTTGTTTGAAGCTCTGGAGTGTTGGGCCTGCTGCTTCGACATCGTGGAGCTGTGGCTTGTAGAGCTTCCAGCTGCGGGTGACGCTGACTTCAACATCACGGCGACCTGGGATCCCTTTGCCGAAGGCCGCCATTGTGAATCTCCGCCCAACTCGGCCTGTGGACTTCGGGTCTCCGGTAAAAAGTGGCCTATTCGGAAGTCCAAGCCTCTGAGCATGTTCCTCCATATAACCATATAATATAATAACCATATAACAATTACAGCACGGAAACAGGCCATCTCGACCCTTCTTGGCCGTGCCGAACACGTATTCTCCCCTAGTTCCATATACCTGCGCTCAGACAATAACGGGATAATTCCTTTCCCGTCCATATAACTATCCAATTTATTTTTAAATGATAAAAACGAACCTGCCTCCACCACCTTCACTGGAAGCTCATTCCACACAGCCACCGCGTTCTGAGTAAAGAAGTCCCCCCTCATGTTACCCCTAAACTTCAGTCCCTTAATTCTCAAGTCATGTCCCCTTGTTTGAATCTTCCCTACTCTCAGTGGGAAAAGCTTATCCACGTCAACTCTGTCTATCCCTCTCATCATTTTAAAGACCTCTATCAGTCCCTCCTTAACCTTCTGCGCTCCAAAGAATAAAGCCCTAACTTGTTCAACCTTTCTCTGTAACTTAGTTGCTGAAACCCAGGCAACATTCTAGTAAATCTCCTCTGTACTCTCTCTATTTTGTTGACATCCTTCCTATAATTAGGCGACCAAAATTGTACACCATACTCCAGAATTGGCCTCACCAATGCCTTGTACAATTTTAACATTACATCCCAAATTCTATACTCAATGCTCTGATTTATAAAGGCCAGCACACCAAAAGCTTTCTTTACCACCCTATCTACATGAAATTCTACTTTCAGGGAAATGTGCACAGTTATTCCCAGATCCCTCTGTTCATCTGCATTCTTCAATTCCCTACCATTTACCATGTACGTCCTATTTTGATTTGTCCTGCCAAGATGTAGCACCTCACACTTATCAGCATTAAACTCCATCTGCCATCTTTCAGCCCACTCTTCCAACTGGCATAAATCACTCTGTAGACTTTGAAAATCTACTTCATTATCCACAACCCCACCTATCTTAGTATCATCTGCATACTTACTAATCCAATTTACCACACCATCATCCAGATCATTGATGTACATGAAAAACAACAGTGGACCCAACACAGATCCCTGTGGCACCCCACTAGTCACTGGCCTCCAACCTGACAAACAAGCATCCACCATTACTCTCTTGCATCTCCCATTCAGCCACTGTTGAATCCATCTTGTTACTCCACCATTAATACCCAACCATTGAACCTTCTTAACCAACCTTCCATGAGGAACCTTGTCAAAGGCCTTACTGAAGTCCATATATACAACATCCACTGCTTTACCCTCATCAATTTCCCGAGTAATCTCTTCAAAAAATTCAAGAAGATTAGTCAAACATGACCTTCCAGGCACAAATCCATGTTGACTGTTCCTAATCAGACCCTGTTTATCCAGATGCTTATATATATTATCTCTAAGTATCCTTTCTATTAATTTTCCCACTACTGACGTCAAACTAACAGGTCTATAATTGCTAGGTTTACTCTTCGACCCCTTTTTAAACAATGGAACAACATGGAGTACGCCAATCCTCCGGTACTATTCCCGTTTCTAATGACATTTGAAATATTTCTGTCATAGCCCCTGCTATTTCTACACTAACTTCCCTCAATGTCCTAGGGAATATCCTGTCCGGACCTGGAGACTTATCCACTTTTATATTTTTTAAAAGTGTCAGTACTTCCTCTTCTTTGAATCTCATAGTTTCCATAGCTACTCTACTTGTTTCCCTTACCTCACATAATTCAATACCCTTCCATTCCGACGTCGGAGTTCCATCATCCCGGCGAGAAGGCCTGAACATCGGGACGCCAGTGCGGCTACTGCGGGGAGTTCGTGAGGCCCCGACCACGGGTGAACATCAAAGAACGTCAAAGAGGACAATGACAGAACTTTGGTGCCTTCCCTCACAGTAAGAAACTTTGAATCCGCTGTGTGGGGATGTTTATGTTAAAGACTATCGTGTTCTGTGTTCTTTTTTTATTCGTATGGTGATCTCAAATTTCACTGTACCAATTGGTGCATGTGATAATAAATGTCTCTAGAATCTTGAATCTCTTGAATCATTGGGTTTGAAAGTTTGCAGAGGGATAACATACAACTCCCTTAGCATCAGGTGAATTGGTCGGCACGCTGGCGCCGTGGTAGAGTTGCTGCCTTACAGCGCCAGAGGCCAGGGTTCGATCCTGACTATGCGTGCTGTTTGGACGGAGTTTGTATGTTCACCCTGTGACCGGTGTGGGTTTCCTTCGGGTGCTCTGGTTTCCTCCCACATTCCAGAGATGTGCCAGTTTGTAGGTTAATTGACGTCTGTAAATTGCCCCTAGTGTGAAGGATATAGGACTAGTGTACCGGTGATCGTTGGTTGGCGTGGACTCGGTGGGCGGAAGGGCCTGTTTTCACGCCATCTCTCTAAAACAAACTATTGCCGTTACCTCGTTGGTCTCAGTTTAACATTGCTTGTGAAAGTCAGCAAAGTGCAAGATTCTTTCTATAGCCCTCAGACAGGTGAGGCCATGTGTTCAAACGACGATCCGGGTAAGGCATCGCCCACTCCACCATCTATCTAGCGCTGCGCCGCTGCTGAAGCTCTGGTCCGGTCTCCGGTAAGAAAGGCCGCGCAAAAGTCCAGTTGATAGGCCACTGGGGGGAGGGGGGAGGGGGGGGGGGGTGAAGAAGCGACTCAGAGAAAAGTCGCATCCTCGCCAGGAAGTGTCTGGGAAACAGTTTCCCCCTTACTCTACCCACCTCCTCCCACATAAAACCAGACAGTCAGAACCTTTTTTAGTTTAGTTTTGAGATTCAGCACAGAATCAGGCCCTTCAGCCCACCGAGTCTACGTCAACCAGCGATCCCCGCTCTTTAAACTACCCTACACACTAGGGACAATTTACATTTACACCAAACCAATTTACCTACAAACCTGCACATCTTTATAGTGTGGGAGGAAACTGAAGATCTCAGAAAAAAACCCTACACGGGTCACGGGGAAAACGTACACACTCTGCAGAATCAAACGTTTCCTACTGTGAGGGAAGGCACCAAAGTCAGTCATCTTACTCCTGTTCCTGATGTTCACCCGTGGTCGAGGCTCCGGAGTCACCGCTACGGGCGGCCCGCCACTCAGGCCCGCTCGCCGGGATGATGGAACACCGACGTCGGAACGGGAGGACAAGCTCAGCGGCTTGGCCCTCCGAATTGGACGCCTCCCACCTGATTCCGTGTCTCCCGAAGTCCCCAGGCCGCGTTGGGCGGAGATTCATGTTGGCGGCCCTCAGTAAAGGGCCCCAGGGACTCCGCGATGTTGAAGTCAGAGCCGCCCGCGCTGGGAGCTCCACGAACCAGAGCTCCGCGATGTTGACACTGCAAGCCCGACACTCCGGAGCTCCAAATAGCGATCCGGGTAGGCATCACCCACTCCGCAGTGAATCCAGCGCCGCTCTGATCCAGTTGGTCCAGGAGGGGGGCGAAGACGGGACTTGGAGAAATAGTCGCATCCTCGGAAGGAAGTGACTGGGAAACGGTTCCCCCCTTACCCTACTCCCCTCCCCACATAGAAAAACTAAAGAATCCCCAAAGCCAACTGTTTAAACAAACTAAAATGAAAAAAAGATAGAAAAAAACGAACAGACTGTAGGCAGAGGCTGCCTTTAATGCGGTGCCCCTAGTAGCTAGTTTTTGGATAGGCAGAGAATGGAGGGATAATGATTATGTGCAGGCAGATAAGAGTTGGCAGTGGTGTCATGTTTAGCACAGACATTGTGAGCCGAAGGGCCTGTTCCTGTGTTGTACTGTTCTATGTTCTATACCTCAGGTTATCAATCTTTAACTTTAAGGGAATGAGATGAGTTAAGCCAAGCTGATTTAGACTTTAGAGATATAGCATGGAAACAGGCCCTTTGGCCCACCGAGACCGCACCGACCAGTGATCACCGGCGCACTTGGGACAATTTTCAAATTTTCTGAAGCCAATTAACCTGGAAAACTTGTAGGTCTGTGGAGTGTGGGAGGAAACTGGAGCACCCGTAGAAAACCCACACTGTCACAGGGAGAAGGTACAGGCAGCATCCCCGGTCAGGATTGACCCCGGGTCTCTGACGCTGTAAGGCAGCAACTCTACCGCTGCGCCACCGTGCTGCCCAAATAGTTGCACATCAGATTAGACACGTTAGGAAGAAGAACGTGTACAACATTGTAGATTCAATTGCTGAGTTTGATTACTTCACGCAGCTGTTCTTGTAACAGATTGGTAAAAGGTAAGAAAATAATTATTCATTTACTCCTCATGCCACCATTAACCTTGGCAAGGAGGATAGGAGGCACAGGTCAGTGGGGCTGAATGGCCCGATTTGCACAAACTAAATGGAGCAGTCTACTGGGGTCACCAAACCCACAAAGTGTCTGGACCTGAAAACTCACCCATTCCTTCTCTCCAGAGATGCTGCCTGTCCTGCTGAGTTACTCCAGTACTTTGTGTCTATCTCTGGTGTAAACCAGCATCTGCAGTTCCTTCCGACACAATTTGAATGTGGTTTGAATGTTTACCTCATGCATTCCAAAAGATTTAAGGCAGACATTATTGCTTCATTTCGAGCAAAGAGCCCAGTTTTTACTTGGCACCTGACCAAAACCCAGAAGGTATTTTACTTGTCTAAACTTGTCTAAATGTCTCACCCAGCTAGATTTTAAAATAAGCCTGCATTATTCAACGTGGTTTAAGTGGAAAACTACAATTCTGAACTAGGATTAATCCTGTATTATTCACTAATGGCTGCATGCTACACTTGGGAGTTTTGTCTTCTTAAAAACATCTGTCACTTACTTTGAAACTTTGAGTGTAACTACTTGGGGATTTTCACTGAACAAGACCCTTGCCTTGAGCACAACTCTTGGATCTAAGCAAGCATATCACACAATTTCCCCTGCAACCACATGAGATGCAATACCTGTCCCTACACCTCCTCCCTCAACTCTGTCCAAGGACCCTGACAGTCCTTTCAGGTGAGGCAGAGGTTCACTTGCACCTCCTCCAACCACATCTACTGTATCTGCTGTTCCAGGTTTGGACTCCTTTATATCGGTGAGTCAAGAGCAGGCTCAGCGATCGTTTCGATGAACACCACCGCTCAGTCTGCCAAAGCCTACACAATCTCCTGGTTTAACTACCCCTCCCATTCCCACACTGAACTTTCAGTCCTGGGCCACTGTCAGAGTGACGCCCAGCGCAAATTGGAGGAACAGCATCTCATATTTTGCATGGGCAGCTTACACCCCAGCGGTATCACTATTGACTTTGATTATATGCCTTGTTGTCACTTTCCCCTCAGCTAACAATGGACCTTTCTACATTTCCTTATCACATTCTGCTTTGATCTGTCCTTTTCACACCTTTCCCCTCCACATCTCTACACTCCCTCCCAGTCAGAAGAAAGGTCTCAATCCAAAACATCACCCATTCCTTCTCGAGAGAGATGCTGCCTGCCCCGCTGAGTTACTCCAGCATTTTGTGTCTATCTTCGGTGTAAACAAGCATCTGCAGTTCCTTCCTGCACTACTGTCAATGTCTGTGAACCACATTACCTCATGATATAAATAAGCACATACCATTTGCAGAGGCAGCAGACCATGATCAGTTTAAGACACTAGATGGGAAAATAGGACTTAGTGTCCCTTTTCTCCTACCCATAAAGGACCTAAGCCAGTAAAGGACTTTGCTTACCTAGAGGAATGAGGAGAGGAATCTTAGAAACTTACCGAATATTTGAAAGGCCTGGATAGAGTGGATGTGGAGAGGATGTTTCCACTAGTGAGAGAGACTAGGACCAGAGCACACTATATTACTTCTCGTTAGATCAGGAACTAAAATAAGAAACCAGCAGTACATTGAGCGACATCAGGTATCAAGAATGATTTTTGCCCTAAATTGCCCCACCTGCTCACTGGAACATTTCCAGCCTCATCCCATCTCTGGTTTTAAGCCAAATATCTGTGCTATTTAGTTTGGGAGATACTCTAGTAATTGCACAGACCAGTGCAGTACAGGAACAGGCCCTTCGGCCCACAATGTCTGTGCTGAAGACGATACCAAAGGGCTTGTCCCACTTACGCAACTTTTTCTGCAACTGCCGGCACCCGTCTTAGGTCGTTGAAATATTTCAACATGTTGAAAATTCAGTGGCGACCAGAAAGACGTTATGACTCTTTGGGTGACTAGGAGACTACTCATGACCATACAGGCGACACCGTGGCGACATGTTGCGGGGTGAAGCCTGTATGGTCCTGAGTAGTCGCCCAAAGAGTTGTACTTTGTTCAGGTCGCCGCTGGATTTTCAATTTTGAAAAGTCAAGTAAGTGGTACAGGCCCTAAGGTAAAGCAACGGGTGCCAATGATCCATATCCATGAGTAAATCCAAAAGCCTCTTAAACACCATTATTCACTGGAAGGATGAGAGGATATCTTACAAAACATATAACATTCTTAAAGGATTGGACATACAGGCTAGATGAAGGAAAAATGTTCCCAATGTTACACCAGAGGTCACAGTTTAAGAATAAGGTGTAGGCCATTTAGAAAGGAGGTGAGGAAAAACGTTTTCACCCAGAGAGTTGCGAATGTGGAATTCTCTGCCCCCGAAGGCGGTGGAGGCCAATTCACTGAATGTTTTGAAGAGAGAGATAGATTTATCTCTTAGGGCTAATGGAATCAAGGGATATGGGAAAAAGCAGGAACAAGGTACTGAATTTAGATGACCAGCTGTGATCATATTGAATGGCGGTGCTGGCTCGAAGGGCATATTTGTATGAAAACTTTCCCCGCACATCTCCTTTAAACTTTGCCTCTCTCACCTTAAAGCTCTGCCCTCTAGTCTTCCACATTTCCACTCTGGGAGAAAGGTTCTGACCGCCTACCCTATCTATGCCTCTCAAATTTTACATACTTCTATCAGGTCTCCCCTCATCCTCTGATGTTTCAGAGCGAAGAATAACCAGCAAACACCTTCGCTCAGCCAACCTGATCTCCCGGTTGCTGGACACTTTTAATTCTTCTTCCCATTCCCACACAGACCTTTCTGTCCTCAGTCTTCTCCATTGTCAGAGTGAGTGAAGCTAAATACAAATTGGAGGAACAGCAGCTCACATTTTGCTTGGGCAGCCGGTAGTACAAATCTTGATTTCTCTCACATCAGGTAGCCCCGGCATTCCCACTCGCTCTCTATCCCTCCCCCACACAAGTCGCACCAGCTTCTCGTTTTCACCCTACAAACAGCTTACAACGGCCTGTTTCCTTTATCATCATAACTTTTTTGCATATCTTTCATTCATTGTACTTTATCTCTCCACATCACATCTATATCTCTTGTTTCCCTTATCCCTAACCAGTCTGAAGAAGGGTCTCTACCTAAAACATCACCCATTCCTTCTCTCCAGAGATGCTGCTTGTCCCGCTGAGTTACTCCAACTTTTTGTGTCTATCTTCGGTTTAAACCAGCATCTGTACATCCTTCTTACACAACAAACAACCTGTTAGTCTGTTTTGGTTAGGCTGGTACATAAGCTTAATCAGAAACTCCTGCTCCATAATGAATCATTTTGTAAAGACTATTTATACACAGAAGAGAACTCCAATTCATGGCCTGGTGTTTTGCACAGAGTGAAGGGAACAACCTTGAGGGGTACGAACGCAGCAATTACCCCCTCGATCTCTGAATGTTGTACCTAGTGTGTTACTTTCAGAATTTCTAGACATCGCACAACAGGGATATGAAACCAGGGTGGACATACACAATTTTAATCTCGTATTTTAAACAGATGGGGTGAAAGGGCTGTTTCCTTGCTGTATAACTATGATTCCAATTCCCACATAGGGTTGCCAACTGTCCCGTATTAGCTGGGACATCCCGGATTTTGGGCTAAAATAGTTTGTCCCATACGGGACCGCCCTTGTCCCGTATTTGACTGGTACTACTATTCGGGTCGAGGGGACTGTCAGGTCAGAGCGCCACGTCCAGCCCCGCCTCACACGTCCCGACATAGTGCAGCCCCTGGAGTGCAGCGGCAGCAGCTCCTCGCCCGTGGCCCCGTCGGTCGGCAGCCCGGTAAGCTATCTGAACTTTGGACCTTTGTTTACCGCAGACACCGCCATCCTTCCTTCTCATGGCCGATCATCGGTTTATGAGTTGGATGGGGTGCTGGACTATGCGCGCAAAGTCACCTGGGCCAAAACTCCTCAGCTGGCCCGCCGGCTGGGCTTTGTGTACAATCCAGCACTCGGGCCAACTCATCATTCACCCAGACACGGCCAAGTCGGTCAACAAATTGTCGTTGGGCATTTGTCCCGTATTTTGACCTTTTGCCCCTTATTTGGGAGTGAGAAAGTTGGCAAACCAATTGCCATAGGTAATCGCACTCTGCCTCAGTCTCAAGTGGAAAGCTTCCTAATGTCGGACAAGTATCTGCAACTAGTGCTTCTCCATAAATGAGAGGAATAGATCGGGTAGAAGAACCGTCTCTTGCCCAGAGTAGGGGGATCGAGGACCAGAGGGCATAGGTTTAAGGTGAAGGGGAAAAGATTTAACAGGAATCTGAGGGGTAACCTTTTCACACAGAGGGTGATGAGTGTCTGGAGCAAGCTGCCAGAGAAGGTAGTTGAGGCTGGGACCATCCCAACATTTAAGAAACTTTAAGATGGGTACATGGATAGGACACGTTGGGAGAGATATGGGCCAAATGCTGGCAGGTGGGCCTTGTGTAGCTGGGACATGTTGGCCGGTGTGGGCAAGTAGGGCCAAAGGGCCTGTTTCCATGCTGTATAACTAAATGCAGAAAGCGAGTTTGATTTGACAGCCCACAAATTTCTCTGCACACTGCTGATATTTTTCTCAGTTCAGTTTAGTTTATTGTCACGTGTAGCAAGGTACAGTGTACAGGCTTTTGTCACGTGCCATCTAGTCAACAGAAAGACAATACATCATTACAATCGAGCTATTTACAAGGTACAGATACATAATAAGGCAATAATGTATAGTGCAAGGTAAAGCAAGCAAAGTCCGACCAAGTATAGGTCGAGGGTCACCAATAAGGTAGATCAGCACTGCTCTCTGGTTGTGCAGTTGAGAAATTCCTAGCCCAAGTGATGCTGAGAGAATATCGCTACATTATTTTGCAAATCATAGACTGACACTGGATGATGCTGGAGTAACTCATCTCTGGATAGAAGGAATGGGTGAAGTTTTGGATCAAGACCCATCTTCAGATTCTTTGTACATAGTGTACAAACTTGTGAGCATCAGCAAGAGTTCTCCTTCAATAAACCGCAGAGTACCTTTCAAAGTCCAACCAAAGAGCTGTTCTTCCCTAGTCTGTGCAAACTTCAGGGCAATGCCAGACAAATAACTGGCATATCTCATTCAGTTTGCACAAATTCAGCCAAGTAGATAAGAATTTTGTTTTGCCGGCATGTTTACAATTCCAATTAAGTAAACAAAAAAAAAATAATGCTTTGAATGTTCAAAATAAATGAAGGGTCACGTACCTGAAATGTTAATGTTTCTCCTTCCACAGATGCTGCCTGACCTGCTGAGAGAGTTTCCAGCATTTTGCTTCGCGTTTTGCAGCATCTGCACGTTTGGTTTTCCCAAGAGGCTCTCGCCTGCATTTATTCCCTTGACAGCTTCCAAACTTGACAACGAGTTGTAGAGGGAGCTTCATAACTATTGGAAGTTGGTGAGTGGAGGTGGGCGACTTGTGTCAGAAGTAACTGCAGATGCTGGTATACACCGAAGATAGACACGAAAAGCTGGAGTAACTCAGCGGGTCAGGCAGCATCTCTGGAGAAAAAGGGATAGGTGACATTTCTGGTTGAGACCCTTCTTCAGGCTACTTGCTTTTTTCACACAAATGGTGGTTGAGGTGGGGACTATCCCAATGTTTAAGAAACAGTTAGATAGGTACATGGATAGGACAAGTTTAGAGGGATATGGCCAAACAAAGGAAGGTGGGACGAATGTAGACGAGGCATGTTGGGCTGAAGGGTCTGTTCCCATACTGTACAACTCTATGATCTAGCAAATGTGCATACATATTATATAACCTCACAACAACACCTTAATATGGGCCAAAGAACAACATGGCCATTTTACTGTTAGTAAGATGGATGGACAACACAAGAGCAATGGGAACAATACCGAGCTTCCCACCAAAACGCACAGCTGCCCAATGTCTTCAGCATCTGTGGAAGGGTCCCGACCCGAAACGTCACCCATTCCTTCTCTCCAGAGATGCTGCCTGTCCAGCTGAGTTACTGCAGCATTTTGTGTCCTCCTAATGTAATCAAGAGGACATGACTTCCGAATTAAGGGACAGAAGTTTAGGGGTAACATGAGGGGGAACTTCTTTACTCAGAGAGTGGTAGCTGTGTGGAATGAGCTTCCAGTGGAAGTGGTGGAGGTAGGTTCGATTTTATCATTTAAAAATAAATTGGATAGGTATATGGATGGGAAAGGAATGGAGGGTTATGGTCTGAGTGCAGGTAGATGGGACTAAGGGAAAATATTTGTTCGGCACGGACTTGTAAGGCCGAGATGGCCTGTTTCCGTGCTGTAATTGTTATATGATTATATGGTTATATAATGTCACACTTACATCAAAAATACACCATTAAGGAATGTACGTAGAGGGTCTTCAATCTAGTGTGGGATGCATTACAAATCTACAGCCTGGTAGCTCATAGACAAACAAAGATACCATATCTGAAAAGAGGGCAGGATCACAATTGCAATCAAACACCATGTTGCATATTGAAAATTTGTTAAATTAGCAATAATTGCACCTTGGAACTTTGATCAAAATGTTTAGGGTGGCACAGTGGTGCAGCTGGTAAAGTAGCTATCTCACAAAGCCAGAGTTCGGGGTTTGATCCTGGCCTCCGGCGCTGTTTGTGTGGAGTTTACGCGCAAGTTTAGTCCAGGTACTCCATTTCCTTCTGCATTCTAAAGACGTGGGGTTTTGTAGGCTAATTGGCCTCTAGTGTGTAGGATGCAAAAAGTGAGAAAATGTGAACCTAATGAACGGGTGAACAATGGGTCGGTGTGGACTCAGTGGACCGAAGACTAAAACTAAAACAAACACAATCTGGCTTCCTCTGGTATCCTTCCAAATCCCAAAGACGTATAGGTTTGTAGGTTTAAGGTACACAAAAATGCTGGAGAAACTCAGCGGGTGCAGCAGCATCTATGGAGTGAAGGAGATAGGCAAAGTTTCGGGCCAAAACCCTTCTTCAGTGTTTGTAGGTTAATCGGCCTCTAGAGATAGCCCCAGTCTGTAGGGAGTGAATGGGAAAGTGGGATAGCATAGAACTATAGTGTGAACAGGTGATCTATGGTCAGTATTGGCTGTGGGCCGAAGGGCCCATTTCCATCCTGTATCACTAAGCTAAACCTTTAAGTGGTGTCCTTCGAATCTACGACTAGTCTCGCAATGTTAAATTCCTGCGCAGAAGTCGTGGCACTATGTGGTCAAGGGAAAACCAGAAACACACACAGAGACACACACACACACACACACACACACACACACACACACACACACACACACACACACACACACACACACACACACACACACACACACACACACACACACACACACACACACACACACACACACACACACACACACACACACACACACACACAGACACACACACACACACACACACACACACACACACACACACACACACACACACACACACACACACACACACACACACACACACACACACACACACACACACACACACACACACACACACACACACACACACACACACACACACACACACACACACACACACACACACACACACACACACACACACACACACACACACACACACAGACACACACACACACACACACACACACACACACACACACACACACACACACACACACACACACACACACACACACACACACACACACACACACACACACACACAGACACACACACACACACACACACACACACACATATACACACACACAGACACACACAGAGACGCACACACACACACACACACACACACACACACACACACACACACACACACACACACACACACACACACACACACACACACACACACATACACACACATATAGACACACACAGCCACACACAGACACTCACACCAATGTTAGCAGAAACTTGCGGAGGAGATTTTACTGCCAACCGGATGAGTTATACATGTCATTTGGCACCTAACTATCAGAGGGAACATGTGATTATTGAATTGCTCGAGATAAGAGATCCTGATAATCTGACTCACTTGGGAAGGCAGATTCCACATCAACCTAACCATTGATTTAGCAGCAAAAGAACAACTAAGTGCTGGAGTAACTCAACGGACCAGGCAGCATCGCTGGAGAACATTGACTTATTTGCAGATTGCATTTTTTGTGGTTTGTTTACATAGACATTTAGCACCAAGAGGAAAGGCAGGCAGCAATAGATCAGTCTAGAGAAGGACTAATAATATTGTGCTTTCAAGACTGAAGGAAGTACAAGCCCATGTTTAAATAAAAGCGCGCTGAAGTAATTCAGCGGGTCAGGCAACATCTCCGAAGACAAATAGACAGCATTTAGGTTTAAGACTTCTTCAGGCCTGTTCATAAATTATAGGAACAGAATTAGGCCATTCGGCCCATCAAGTCTACTCCCCCATTCAATCATGGCTGATCTATCTCTCAATACCATTCTTCCCCCTTCTCCCCATAACACCCGCACTAATCAAGAATTTGTCAATCTCCGCCTTTAAAATGTATGTTGTAGTTTAGATTAATATAGAAGCAAGGAACTGCAAATACTGGTTTACAAAAAAACCCACAAAGTGCTGGAGTAACTCAGCAGGTCAGTTACCACCTCTGGAGAACATGGAGGTCACGTTTTGGGTCGAGACCTGAAATGTTGCATTGGTTTGTTCTGGAAAAGCCCAGATTCTAAATGAACGTCCAGCAAGTCCAGGTGTCCCTTGAAAATAGCTCCACTCTCAGTCGAAAGAAGGAACCGCATTCTAGTAATGTTAAGATAAACTGGAAATGTTGGCATGTGAGGTTTAAAGACAGACTTGGAACCAAAGACAGCTAATAGTGGATTAAATGAGAGGCAATAAGTGCAATTTGCCATTAACCTTGTGAAAACCCATTACTATGCCTATGCCAAAAGTTTTCAAAGCAAAAAGCAAATAAACCTAATTAATTGTGTTCTATCGGTTTTTTTTCCAATGTGCCCATAACCGTTTTTACTTAAGGTTATTAATGTTATTATTATTAATGATCGTGGCGTGTTATTAATTTGGTGTTCTGGCCATTTAGCTGCAGTGGTATCAACTTCAACACAAGTCGTGACACAGTGGCATAGCAGTAGAGTTGCTGAAGGAAATGGTTTACAGAGGTCATGGGGAGAACGTACAAACTTCGCACAGACAACACCCGTAGGCAGGATCGAACCCGGGACTCTTGCACTATAGGGCAGTAACTCTACCGCTGTGCCACCGTGCTACCCATTTAAAGGCCTCTAAAACGCCACATCTGTCTTCACCACCAGCTCTGGCCGTGCTTTCCAGGCACCCACAAGCTTGTGTCTAAAAAAAACTAGCTCAGAACATCTTTAAATTATGCCCTTTTCTCGTTAAAGCTATGTCCTGTGGTCTTTGACATTTCCACACTGAGAAAAGGTGGCTAAAATATTTTGTGACAGTGATTTCTTGCTATTGCGATAGATATCAGATTGTACATTTACACACTTCCAGCTTAAGGAAGCTTATAGATTTATAATATAGAACATGCCGAACAGTGCAGGGCAAGAACAGACCCTTCGGCCTAGAATGTCCATGCCAAACATGATAGCAAGACCATTATCTATATAATTAGAAGTCTCACCTTGACCACTTCCGTCTGCGCTGTATATTGAGTTTAGAAACAAACGCTACCATATATTGCTATTTTTCTATTGATTAAAAACTAAAGAGTTATGAGTGTTTAAAAAACCTTGTGATGCTCTCGCCTGTCAATCTGGGGGAGGGACTATAAAACCTCGGATGCCTGGACATGACTCACTCAGCAAGATTGCGAGGGAGATGCCGCGACTACCATTCTAAGCTGTGAATCAACTGAACTGTGAGTCTGCAAAGTATTTGCAATAAATGAGTTGTTAGCCCTTAATGAAAATGAAATGAGTTGTTTGGCCTGCCCTGTGCTTGAAACTGCAATGGCAGTGGAAGTAAAATGAAAATGCAGTCAGCTGTTTGGCTTGGCCTGCCCTGTCCTTGAAACTGCAATGGCAATCAAAGTTAAATGAAAATGCAATCAGCTGTTTGGCTTGGCCTGCCCTGCCCTTGAAACTGCAATGGCAGAGTAAGTGAAATGAAAATGCAATCAGCTGTTTGGCTTGGCCTGCCTGTCCTTGAAACTGCAATGGCAGTGGAAGTGAAATGAAAATGCAATCAGCTGTTTGGCTTGGCCTTAGACACTCTGGAGCCATGATCCTCTTATGATCTTTGCAACTTTTGCATAAGATGTCACCAAGCTTTACAAAAGCAGAAATCCTCCCTTTTGTCAAGCACCCAAAATGCCCAATATTACCATGTGTAGGATGCGAAACTGGGATAACTTAGGATTGATGGACGGGTGATTATTGTTCTGTGCTGACCATGAGCTGAAAGGTCTGCTTCCACACTGTATCTTTAAAGTAAATTAAACCTCTCACTCATTTAAACTGGAGCAAAAATAAGTCAAATTCACTAAATCTTTCATTAAAAGACAGGTCCGTCATTCCATGAGACCAGAGGTGAAGATGGAAAAGGAAGTACAGTGAAGCAACATAATATGTGGCAACGTGTAGAATTCACCTGCAGCTTCAGAAAGCAATAAAGATCTGAGGTTTAAATTCCTTTGGTTCTGAGAAGGGAAAGAGAGTGAAGTGAAGCGTTACAGTAGCACAATATGTGGCAACGTGTAGAATTCACCTGCAGCTTCAGAGAGCTCTTATAATGAGCACGTGGACCAGACACGGCATACAGCAGCAATGGTTACTCTTGGCCAGGCCGACCCTGCAACGCCGCCAGGACAACTGAGCTTCATGGTCAGGTCAATATCCCTGCGCTTACAACAACTGGGACTTGAAAATGGGGCCAAACTAGCGACTCTGGTTACTGTCTCAGTGTACTACTGCTATACACTTGTACTCTATCTGAGATGCTTATCTAACATGTATCTAAGTGCTTATGTATGGTGATACGTACTGAACTGTATACAAAAATGAAAAGGTCACCGCAAAGTCTAATTGGTTCTGAAACTGGGAGCAAAACACAAAGTGACTGAATGAAAGATATACATTCCAAACCCATGCCTTATACTACAACACAGCTGGCTGGAGGAGTCAACGACAATTTATATTGCAGATGAACTGAGGGAAAAACAATTATTACATGACAAGATTAAAATAACTGCAGAGATTAAGAGCAATGACAAACCATTATTTGTGAACTTTTATGGCTTTCTCTCACAAATACATGTTAACCTTTCACTTTCCTATCTATATTTTCTTCAACAAACTAAATAAGGATTTCTCTCACAAATACATATTAAGTTGTGTTTTTTCTTATTTCTATGTTCTACAACAAATTGTCAATGAACCTTTATGGATTTCTCTCACAAATACATGTTAAGTTTCTTTTTTTCCGCCGTATATTTTCTTCAACAAATTAACATGTCAATATACATTTGATATATTCCTTACCAGTCAATAATGTTGTTGTACGCAATAATGCTGTTCTTTAAATATGGCTGGGGATTGATGCTACTTCCAAACGCATATTTTAAATGTCCGTCACGTAAACGGTATGATCCTCTCCTGGATATCACTGCTATTAGGATGTCCTTCAGGTGATTCTGAGGGAAGTAGGATATTTTTTGCAATTAAAACAGAAAATGCTAGAAAACAGTAGTGACTGCAAATGGAGAATTTTTCACATTCACTTTTAACCATTCTAGTCCTTTAATAGAAACATAGAAAATAGGTGCAGGAGGATGCCATTCGACCCTTTGAGCCAGCACCGCCATTCATTGTGACCATGACTGATCGTCCCCAATGAATAACCTGTGCCTGCCTTCAAATAATTTCAGGAAATGGTCCAGTGATTTTGTTTTCTCAAATCCCTTTGAGGGGAGCTGGTGAAGTGGGACGGCAAATGCGAACGGGTGATCAATGGTCGGTGTGGACTAGATAGGTGAAGGGCCAGTTTCCATGTTGTACCTTTATTAAATGAATATGTTATTGAGTTTTCTTCACATTATTTACTTAGTATTTTGTTGTGTTGGTTGGGCTAGTATTATGTTGTGTTAGTTGGGCTAGTATTATGTTGTGTTAGTTGGGCTAGTCCTGTAATCTTCCCAAAGCCGTAGTTACATTAATTTAGTTTATTATCATTTGTACTGAGTTATGGTGAAATGCTTTTTTGTTGCCTGCTATCCAGCCAGTGAAAAGTAGTATGTTTTAAAGTGTGTATTTAGTGGGGTTTTTTGTGTTTTGTCTGGGGGGTGGTGTGGGTGGTGTAAGGGGGAAACCGCTTCGGTCGCCTCCTCCATGGAGAGGCGACTTTTTCCAGGTCGCCTCCCCCGTGGCCTACCATCAAGGATCGGCGAGGTCTTTCCCGGAGATGTGTCCGGGGCTTCAGCGGCAGGCGCAGCGTGGACTCGGCGTAGAGCGGGTGAGCCCTTGCTGGGGCTCGCCGGAGGGGAGCGCTCCATTTCACTGGCCCGGGGCAGCCGGCAGCCTGAAGTCTCAGCCTAAAGCCGCGGTCTGCAGAGTTCCAGCTGCTGCGGCGTCTACAGCCCGGGATCCCTCGTGGGGGACCCCGGGGAAGAAGAAGCCGCCATTGCCAGCCCGCGGATAACTTCTACCGCGGGCCCGGCATGGACTCACCATCACCCCTGGAGGGGAGCTTCGACCGCCGGCCCTGCAGTCTACAGTGCTTCTGGCTGCGGCGGGGTCTTTAAATCTCAACCGCTGGCCTGCGGCCTACACAATCTTGAAGCCGTGGTCTCCGGTGAGGAAAGACCGATCCTGGACTGGACTCTGGACTCTGGTCTTGTCCACGGGGGGGGGGGGGGGGGGGGGGGGGGAATGGAGGAGGACGGCCAAAATTTTTTTGTGCCGTCCACCACAGTGATGAATGCTGTGGTGGATGTTTATGTTACATGTTGTGTCCTGTTTATGCATTTTATTATTTTGTTAACCCATCTTTATGCTTTGTATGGAACTGATTTTTAAATTATGTAAAGCACTTTGGGGTCAATGAAAATGTGCTATATAAATGTACTTATTATTATTATTATTATTATTAAAAGACTATACATGATTACAATCAATTTTACATCGGCAACTAAAGATACAGAACTGAAACTTATAGGCTGCTAGTGTTCTCTCTGAGCTATGAATCCCTGTCTGCAACTTGCAGGGAAACAAGCTACGTATCTGAAAAGACAGGACCCAGAGTGGCAACATGCATCGTGGGCAGGTCTTAACAAACCTACCCACAAATCAGATCAAATAAAACTCTGATTTAGACTTGAGATACAGTGCGGAAACAAGTTCTTCGGCCCACTGAGTTATTGCCGACCAGCGTTTAACTCCTTACACTAGCACCATCCTACACACTAGGGACAATTCACAATTTTTTCCGAAGCCAATTAACCTACAAACCTGTATGTCTTTGGAATGTGGGAGGAAACCAGAGGACCTGGAGAAAACCCACACGGTCACGGGGATCACATACAAACTTCTACAGACAGCACCTGTAGTCAGTATTGAACCCAGGTATTTGACGCTATAAGACAGCAGCTCTACCACTGTGCTGCCTTAATATCTGATAACTAGCAAGACAGCGCTCTAGATTTTCTTGTTGTCAAGGACATGGAAATATTTTGATTTCCCTGACATTTAGAAGCATTCAAAAATAAATTGTACAACACATTTTTAAATATATACTAATTCCTTGATGTATGAAAGGTCACTACAAATTCTCACTGGCTCTTTGGGTCACAAGTCTTCAATATTCCATGTTATCTTTCGTTATATCAAATGGCATGTATAAAATATGCTGTACCAAAATGGTAACAAGCATTTCACTATGGATCACAGCACTCTTGGCATTCTCCCACTCCATTGTGTTGTCTGCTCTGTAAGTAACTGTGAATTATTACCCTGCATATTGTAGACACAGGACAGGCAGCATCTCTGGAGAGAAGGAATGGGCGACATTTCGGGTCAAGACCCTTCTCCAGACTGATGTCAGGGAAGTGAGTGAGACAGAGATAGTATTTAGTCGGAGATAGTAAGGCTGGTGGAAGAACTGGGAAGGGGAAGGGGATGGATCGAGAGGGACAGCAGGGGCTATTTGAAGTCAGAGAAGTCAATGTTCATACCGCTTGGGTGTAAGCTACCCACGCGAAATATGAGGCACTCTTCCTCCAATTTGTGCTGGGGCTCATTCTGGAGGAGGCCCAGGCCAAAAAGGTCACATTGGGAATGGGAGGGGGATTTAAAGTGTTGAGCAACCGGGAGATCAGGTCGGTTAAGGCGGACTGAGCGGAGGTGTTCAGCGAAACAATCGTGGAGCCTGAGCTTGGTCTCACCGATGTACAGACGTTAACACCAGGAACAGCTTTCCTACGCACCATGCATATTGTGTTCCCCTCATAATAGCTTCAAAAGCCCCAGCAATTCCAAAGAAGTCACTTGTACCAAAAAGTCACGGCAATAAACATGCTGGAAGTAATTAGCAAAAGTAAATTGGTGGACATTAGTTTTTAGAGATACAGCATGGAAACAAGCCCACTGTGTTCACACCAACCATCAATCACCCGTTCACACTAGTTCCATGTTATCAGACTTTCTCATCCACTCCCTACACACTGGAGGCTCTTTACAGAGGGCCAAGTAACCTACAAATCCACACGTCTTAGGGATGTGGGAGGAAACCAGAACACCCAGTGGAAAACCACAGGGTGAATGTGCAAACTGCACACAGATAGCATCTGAGGTCAGGATCAAAACCGGGTCTCTTGTGCTGAGGCCAGAGCTATTCACTACATCTTGCAGTATCATCAGTGCAAGCTTGCCTTAACAGCACTGAGAAATGAAAACGTTCTCATCCACAATCAGCACCTCATTCCTCACCAAATGCTGTTATCTTTAAGAGCTCTATCTATCTCTCCTTGAAAGCATCCAGCGAATTGGCCTCCATTGCCTTCTGGTCAGAGAATTGCACAGATTCACAAAGCTCTGGGTGAAAAGGTTTTTCCTCATCTCCGTTCTAAATGGCCTACCACTTATTCTTAACCTGTGGCCCATGGTTCTGGACTCCTCCAACATTGGAAACATGTTTCCTGCCTCTAGCGTGTCCAATCCCTTAATATTCTGAAGTCTGAAGAAGGGTTTCGGCCCGAAACGTTGCCTATTTCCTTCGCTCCATAGATGCTGCTGCACCCGCTGAGTTTCTCCAGCTTTTTTGTGTAACCCTTAATATTCTTCTATGTTTCAATAAGATTCCCCCTCATTCTTCTAAATTCCAGAGCATACACCCCAGCCGCTCCATCCTATCAACATATGACAGTCCCGCCATCCCGGGAATTAAGCTCGTGAACCTATGCTGCACTCCCTCAAAAGCAAGAATGTACTTCCTCAAATTTGGAGACCAAAACTGCACACATGTGAAGAGAAAACGATTAGTTAAAACAAATCTAGGTCCCTTGCAGTCAGAAACAGGTGAACTGATCATGGGGAACAAGGACATGGCAGACCAATTGAATAACTACTTTGGATCTGTCATCACTAAGGAAGACATAAATAATCTGCTGGGAATAACACAGGACCGGGGGTCAAATGAGATGGAGGAACAGTGAAATCCAGGTTAGTCAGGAAGTGGTGTTAGGTAAATTGAATGGATTAAAGGCCAATAAACCCCCAGGGCCAGATAGGCTGCATCCCAGAGTACTTAAGGAAGTAGCCCCAGAAATAGTGGATGCATTAGTCATAACTTTTCAAAACTCTTTAGATTCTGGAGTAGTTCCTGAGGATTGGAGGGTACCTAATGTAACCCCACTTTTTAAAAAGGGAGGGAGAGAGAAAACAGGGAATTACAGACCAGTTAGTCGTACATCAGTAGTGGGGAAACTGCTAGACTCAGTTATTAAAGATGGGATAGCAGCACATTTGGAAAGTGGTGAAATCATTGGACAAAGTCAGCATGGATTTATGAAAGGTGAATCATGTCTGACGAATCTTATAGAATTTTTCGAGGATGTAACTAGTCGAGTGGATAAGGGAGAACCAGTGGATGTGTTATATCTGGGCTTTCAGAAGGCTTTCGATAAGGTACCACATAAGAGATTAGTATACAAACTTAAAGCACACGGTATTGGGGGTTCAGTATTGATGTGGATAGAGAACTGGCTGGCAGACAGGAAGCAAAGAGTAGGAGTAAACGGGTCCTTTTCAGAATGGCAGGCAGTGACAAGTGGGGTACCGCGAGGATCAGTGCTGGGACCCCAGCTATTTACAATATATATTAATGGTTTGGACGAGGAATTGAATGCAACATCCCCAAGTTTGCGGATGACATGAAGCTGGGGGGCAGTGTTAGCTGTGAGGAGGATGCTAGGAGGCTGCAAGGTGACTTGGATAGGCTGGGTAAGTGGGCAAATGCATGGCAGATGCAGTATAATGTGGATAAATGTGAGGCTATCCACTTTGGTGGCAAAAACAGGAAAGTAGACTATTATCTGAATGGTGGCCGATTAGGAAAAGGGGAGATGCAACAAGACCTGGGTGTCATGGTACATCAGTCATTGAAACTAGGCATGCAGGTGCAGCAGCCAGTGAAGAATGCAAATGGTATGTTAGCATTCATAGCAAAAGGATTTGAGTACAAGATACAAGATACAAGATACATTTAATTGTCATTTGGACCCCTTGAGGTCCAAACGAAATGCCGTTTCTGCAGCCATACATTACAAACACATAGACCCAAGATACAACATAATTTACATAAACATCCATCACATCGCTGTGATGGAAGGCCTAATAAACTTATCTCTCCACTGCACTCTCCCCCCAGTATAGGAGCAGGGAGGTTCTACTGCTGTTATACAGGGTCTTGGTGAGAACACACCTGGAGTATTGCGTACAGTTTTGGTCTCCTAACCTGAGGAAAGACATTCTTGCCATAGAGGGAGTACAGAGAAGGTTTACCAGACTGATTCCTGAGACGGCAGGACTTTCATATGAAGAAAGACTGGATAGACTCGGCTTGTACTCGTTAGAATTTGGAAGATTGAGGGGGGTCTTATAGAAACTTACAAAATTCTTAAGGGGTTTGACAGGCTAGACGCAGGAAGATTTTTCCCGATGTTGGGGATGTCCAGAACAAGGGGGTCACAGTTTAAGGATAAGAGGGAAATCTTTTAGGACCGAGATGAGAAAAACATTTTTCACACAGGGAGTGGTGAATCTCTGGAATTTTCTGCCACAGAAGGTAGTTGAGGCCAGTTCATTGGCTATATTTAAGAGGGAGTTAGATGTTGCCCTTGTGGCTAAAGGTATCAGGGGGTATGGAGAGAAGGCAGGTACAGGATACCGAGTTGGATGATCAGCCATGATCATATTGAATGGCGGTGCATCTCGAATGGCCGAATGGCCTACTCCTGCACCTATTTTGTATGTTTCTATGTTTCTACAATACTCCAGGTGTGATCTCACTAGGGCCCTAGACAACTGCAGAAGGACATCTTTGCTCCTATACTCAACTCCCCATTTGAAAAGCCAACATGCCATTCGCTTTCTTCACTGCCTGCTGTACCTGCATGCTTACTGGGACCAAGATGGCTGCGCGCCAGGACGCTGCGGCTGTGAGCTCTCCTAGATTGAACTGTTTTTTCATCTTATCTCTGTTTGTTTGGTGGGAATTGTGCCAGGGTAGACCAAGCACGATTCACTTCACCCGAGAATCGCTAACTTTTATTGGAACGACGCAACAAGTGGGGGTTACGTGTACTTTCCAACATACACACGAGATTCCAGCAGAGATCAGCAGAGCACCGGGGTCCCCATGGATAACCTCCCCCAACAGTTACCGCAGGAGACGGAGAGACCGCAAACGGAAGCGAGGGCGTAGAGCCGACGTGCTAACTCGGCTAAAGAGGAATCCGCACAGACCACCACTCCCTCCCCAGCCTCTTTGTCTCCAACGCCAGGTCTCATAACAACAAGATGGATGAACTAAGACTGTTTATCATCACAATCAGCTATCCAGGATAGTTGTGTTCTGATAATCAGTGATACCTGGCTCCATCCTGAAATACCTGATGTTGCTATCGAGCTAGCGGGCCGGGCTACTCACCGCAGCGACAGAACCGAAGCCTCAGGTAAACAAAGCTGGGGGGGGGGGTTGTTTTTATGAACAATAACTGGACTACGGATGCTACTGTTACTGAGAGACATTGCTCACCAGACCTAGAAATAATGGTAGTTAAATGTAGACCCTACCATCTCCCAAGAGAGTTTTCTGTGATTTTTATTACAGCCGTGTACTTAGCTCCGGAGGCTAAAGCTAATGTAACACTGGGCTACCTGCTAAATGCGATCAACAAACAACAGAACTCACATCCTGATGGGGTTTTTATCGTGGCTGGTGACTTTAATCACACCAACTTAAAGAAAGTACTGCCACGGTTTGTGCAACATGTTAAATGCCCAACTCGAGGGGAAAACACATTAGAGTGTGTTTATTCTAACATTCCTAAAGGTTACAGAGCCTTACCCCTCCCACCCCCCCCCTTGGACAGTCAAACCACCAGTCATTGTTGTTAATCCCAGCCTACATCCCCATCAGTAGAAAGCAGAAACCCACTACCAGGATCATGCAAACTTGGACAGAGGATGCAACCTTACAACTGCAGGGCTGCTTTCAGAGCACAGACTGGAGTCTATGTTATAATCAGGACCTAGACGAGTACGCTGCAGCAGTACTCTTCTACACCAGATGTTGTGTGGAATGTGTCACCATCAACAAGTGCATCCGTGTCTTTCCGAACAGGAAACCATGGATGACTACGGAGGTCCAGCGTCTTCTGAAGGAGCGAGACTTGGCCCACAAATCTGGCAACAAAGAACTGTACAGCACTGCCAGACACAAGCGGGGCATTAAATCAGCTAAAATCTCCTACAAGGAGAAGATTGAGGACCATTTCACCTCCAGGGATACAGTACGCATGTGGCAGGGAATACACCACCTAACAAACCTCAGGGGCAGCAGGGACCCACCGACAGCTGCAAATACATCGTTGGCAGAGGAGCTCAACCACTTTTTTGCCCGTTTCGAGAGACGTCCAAATGAAAGAACCTCTCTCCAACTGGACCCTGCTGACCAGCCACTTACCCTCCAGTTAGAGGAGGTAAAGCGGGCCCTGAGAACTGTTAATGCTATGTAAGGCTGCTGGCCCGGATGAGATCCCAGGCAGGGTGCTCCGGGACTGTGCTCACCAGCTCGCTGGGGTTTTCACAGACATTTTTAACCTTTCCCTAGCACACTCCTCCGTGCCAGCGTGCCTGAAAACCACCACTATCATCCCGGTGCCCAAGCAGACAATCATCAACTCCCTCAATGACTACAGGCCCGTTGCTCTTACATCTGTAGTCTTCAAGTGCTTTGAAAGGCTGGTCCTAGGTCACCTTAAATTATCTCTCCCACCCTCACTCGACCCACACCAGTATGCATATAGGGCTAATAGATCTACAGAGGATGCCATAAACACTGTCCTCCATGCTGCACTACAACACCTAGAGGAGAAGGGGTCATATGTCAGGATGCTTTTTGTTGATTACAGCTCAGCTTTTAATACAATCATACCCAGCAAGCTGATCACAAAAATGCTAGACCTTGGCCTCAGCAGTCAACTGTGTCGGTGGATATTGGACTTTCTCAGTGAACGCCCACAGACGGTGAGACTTGGACCTTACACCTCGACATCCCTGACCCTCAGCACAGGAGCACCGCAGGGCTGTGTGCTCAGTCCGCTCTTCTACGCCCTATACACACATGACCGCTTGCCCCATCACCCCGCAAATAGGATTATAAAATTTACGGACGATACAACCATGGTGGGGCCCATCTCAAATGGGAATGAGGTCGCCTATAGAGAGGAGGTGCACAGACTTTCTGAGTGGTGTGCTCACAACAATCTCTCTCTGAACACTAAAAAGACAAAGGAAATCATCACTGATTTCAGGCAACATAGAGCGGAGCTCAGGCCACTGGAGATAGGAGGCGAGGAGGTGGAGAGGGTGCCTAGTTTTAAATTTCTGGGGATCTACATCAGTGAGGATCTTAAATGGTCTGTGAACTCTGCTGTAGTTGTAAAAAAAGGCGGAACAGAGACTTTACTTCCTCAGAACACTGAGGAAGGCACATCTGTCTGCTAAACTGCTGGAGTCTTTCTACCGCTGTTCGGTAGAAAGCATACTGACTTACTGCATAACTGCCTGGTTTGGGAACTGTTCAGCAGCTGACAGAGCAGCTCTCCAGAGGGGGATAAAAACTGCCCAGGGTATCATTGGACTGACTCCCCCTGCCCCATCTGGAGGACATTTTCCACTCCAGATGCCGCAGCAGGACCTGTAATATCGTGAAAGACATTACACATCCTTGTCACCACCTTTTCACACTGCTGCCCTCAGGAAAAAGGTACAGGTCGCTAAAGTCACGCACTGCCAGACTCAAGAACAGCTTTTACCCATCAGCAATCTTGGAACTGAACTCTGTCTCGGGAGTGGGTTATGGGGAAGGAGGGGGGGTGGGAGAGAGTGTTAATTTATGTAAATGTGAATCCATGGGTGGGTTTGGGGAGGGAGGGAGTATAAAAGGTATGAGTATGTGAATGTTTGAAGTTATTTTAAATGGAGAGACACAGTAATCTCGTTGTATGTGATACATGCAATGACAATAAAGCATTCTGATTCTGATTATGATCTTACTTTAATTGACTGATGAACAAGGACCCCCAGATACCATTATATTTCCCCTTTTCCCCAACTTGACACCATTTAATTAGTAATCTGCCTTCCTGCTTTATCCACCAAAGTGGATAACCTCACATTTATCCACATTAAACTGCATCTGCCACGCATCTGCCCACTGCCCAGTCCTTCTGGGGTAGGACTGACCTGTAGAAAAGGGACGGGTTACTCCTTAACTGGAGGGGGATCGATGCTCTAGCAGGCAGGTTTGCGAGGGCTACACGAGTGGATTAAACTAAATAGTGTGGGGGAGGGATTGAGAAATTGGGAGTATAAAGACTTAAAGTGAAGTGAGTATGGGAAAAGTTACAAAAGACTCCAGAATTAATGGGAATGAAATTTCGAGAAGGGATAAGAGGAAGGTCAGGGCCAATAGTGACCAGACTGAGAGGGGAGGTGAATACCGAAGTCAAAGTGTTGTATATGAATGCGCAAAGTATAAGAAATAGTGGACAAGAATGAGGCTCCGTTTGAAATTGACAAGTACGTTGTTGTGGGAATTGTGGACATTGCTGCAAGGCCAGGGCTGGGAACTGAACATTCAAGGGTACACGTCCTATTGAAAAGACAGGCAGGTGGGCAGAGGACGTGGGGTAGCTTTGTTGGCGAGGAATGAAATTCAGTCCCTTGCAAGGAGGGGTGACATTGAAACAGGAGATGTGAAGTCAGCATGGCTAGAAATAAGGAATTGTAAGGGTAAAAATACCATCCTTGGAGTTATCTACAGGCCCCCAACCAATAGCCTGGAATTCGGGTGCAAGTTGAATCAAGAGTTAAAATTGGCATGTTATAAAGGGAATGCTACGTTTGTTATGAGATTTCAAGATGCAGATAGACTGGGAAAGTCAGGTTGGTACTGGAGCCCAAGAAAGGGAGTTTGTGGAGTGCCTCTGTGATGGATTGTTAGAGTAGCTTGTATTGGCACCTTCCAGGGAGAAGGCAATTCTGGATTTAATGGTGTGTAATGAACCGGATTTTATAAGGGAACTCGAGGTAAAGGAGCCATTAGAAGGTAGTGACTGTAATATGATAAGTTTCAATCTAGAATTTGAGATGGTGAAGGGTAAATTGGAGGTGTCAAGTGGTACAACTGAACAAAGCAGACTGTGGAACTATAAGGCAGGAGCTGGCCAAAGTTGACCGGAAAGATACCCTAGCAGGGATGACAGTGGAACAACAATGGCAAGTATTTCTGGGAATAATACAGATGGTGCAGGATTCCAAAGAGGAAGAAAGATTCCAAGGGGAGCAAGGGGCGACCATGGCTGACAAGGGAAGTCAGGGACAGTATAAAAATAAACTTAGCAAAGATGAGCAGGAAGCCAGAGGATTGGGAAACTTTTAAAGAGCAACAGAAGATAACTAAAAAGGCAATACGGGGAGAAAAGATGAGGTACTAAGGTAAGCTAGCCTAGAATATAAAGGAGGGTAGTAAAAGCTTCTTTAGGTATGTGAAGAGGAAAAAATTAGTTAAGACCAAAGTTGGACCCTTGAAGACTGAAAAGGGTGACTATATCATGGGGAACAAGGAAATGGCAGATGAGTTGAACAGGTACTTTGGATCCGTCTTCACTAAGGACACACACAATCTTCCTGATGTACTAGAGGCCAGAGGATCCGTGAAAATGGAGGAACTGAAGGAATTTCACATTAGACAGGAAATGGTGCTGGTTAGACTGATGGGACTAACGTCAGATAAATCCCAAGGGCCTGATGGTCTGCATCCCAGGGTACTTAAGGAAGTGGCTCTAGAAATCGTGGACGCATTGGTGATCATTTTCCAATGTTCTATAGATTCAGGATCAGTTCCTGTGGATTGGAGGGTAGCTAATGTTATCCCACTTTTTAAGAAAGGCGGGAGAGAGAAAACAGAGAATTATAGACCAGTTAGCTGAACTAAACTACCTGAAACACTAACAGAATCAACTATTACGCTTATTCCAAAAAAAGATAAAGATTTAGAAGATCCGGGCTCGTACAGAGCTATATCACTTTTAAATACAGATCAGAAAATTTTAGCAAAGATTTTAGCAAGTAGATTAAGCAAATATATTAGTAAACTGATAAACCCTGATCAAACGGGGTTTATACCTAAAAGATACTCATTTAATAATCTGAGACGCCTGTTTAATATAATGTACTCGCATAAAGTAGAGGAAGAAGATATATCAATTATTTCTTTGGATGCAGAGAAAGCATTTGATCAGGTAGAGTGGCAATACTTATATAAAGTACTACAAAAATTTAACATGGGAGAGAATTTTATAACATGGGTAAAATTATTATATGATAAACCGATGGCAAGAATTTTAACTAATAACATGTTATCTCAAAAATTCCAACTATCAAGGGGTAATAGGCAGGGATGTGCACTATCACCCCTGCTATTTGCCCTTATGATAGAACCCCTGGCTGAAAGTATAAGAATTCATCCGAATATTCAGGGCTATAATACCAGGGACTCAAAGAATAAAATCTCATTATATGCAGACGATATACTTTTATATATTACAAAGTCACAAACGAGCATACCAAATTGATTAAACTTAATAGAGGAATTTGGGTCTTTTTCTGGATATAGAATAAACTGGAACAAAAGCGAAATCATGACATTAAAACCTCAAGAACCTACACACTTACTGAAGTTCCCCTTTAAAATCGCAACAGAAAAATTTAAATATTTGGGTATTCAGATTACTAGAAAATATAAAGCATTATTCAATGCTAATTTCATACCTTTATTAAATAAACTTAATACACGGATTAAATTTTGGAAAACACTTCCCTTATCATTATTAGGTAGAATAAATGCAATAAAAATGATCTTCTTACCACAATTACTATACCTATTTCAGTCTATACCGGTATATATACCAAAATATTTTTTTAAAAAATTAGACTCTAACATTACAAATTATATTTGGGACTATAAATCACATAGAATCACAAAAAAACACTTATGTAAACCAAAAGAGGTCGGGGGACTTTCACTTCCGAATTTTATGTATTATTACTGGGCAGTGCATATTAAGAATATGATTTATTGGTTGGATAGTTCTACACAACAGACAGAATGGATAAAAATGGAGAAGGAGGATTGTCATCCTTGTAATATAGGAACGATCCTCTTTTCCCCCAAAAAACTGAATAACACAATATATAAGAAGAACCCAATTATATATGGTACAATAAGAATTTGGAAACAAATAAAATTATCTTTAAATTAAGAAATCTATCACTGTTAATGCCAATTGCGAATAACCCTTTATTTAAACCATCTCTTATTGATAAGACATATAACCAATGGGAAAGTCTCGGAATTAGAAGGATCAGGGATATGTACGAAACAGGAAACCTACTATCATTCCAACAACTACAATTAAAATTTAAATTGAAAAACAACCAATATTTTAAATATCTTCAGATTTGCGACTTTGTGAAAAAATATATACAAGGATATCAAAAAGTAATCCTGACTTATTGGAAGAAGCAATGAATATTGAAGCTGACTCACAAAAATTAATATCCTATTTATATAATAGTATTCTAAATATAGACCTACCATCGACAGAGGTACTTAGAGAAGAGTGGGAACGGGAATTAATGATAAAAATTACGAAGGTTAAATGGGAAAAATACCTGATATATATTCACAAATGTTCAATTAATGTAAGACATAATCTAATACAATTTAAAATTGTACATAGATTATATTATTCAAAAACAAGATTGAACAAATTTTATCCAAATATATCCGCCACTTGTGATAAATGTCTAGCCCAAAAGGCAACTATAACACACTCCTTAGGTTTCCTGCATAAAACTTTATAGATTTTGGAATGATATTTTTGAAATACTTACAAAATTATTCAAGACAAGAATGGAACCTAATACTGAAATGATTATATTTGGTGTAATGGAAGATGGGAATAAATTGAACACATCTCAAAATCTATTCCTTAATTATGGTTTAATAATAGCAAAAAAATTAATACTTAAATTTTGGAAGGGTACATCAATACCAACGCTTAAAATGTGGATTGCAAGTATGTTGGACACCGCTCATTTTGAGGAAATGCGATTCCTCCTAATGGATAAATCAGACCAATTCATAACGAGTTGGTCTCCATTCGTCGTTTTTTTGGAATCATATGGTGCAACACAATTGTAAAAAATAACTGTTTCAGGACTGGACGAGGGTTGGTCAAGACTATAAATAATGATCTCCTTTTCTTTTCACTATTTTCTCTCTCAACTTTCTTCATTTACTCGTTTTCTTTCTTCACACACTATATATTTCACATTTTTCTATCCTTTACTATCTAACCTCTTTTTCTTATTCTCATCTTTTTTCAATGTAACAAAAAAAAAAAAGAAGTTGTACATAAAATGTATTATGAAAATATATATTAGGCACTTTGGTGCCATATGACTGTGCTTACTTCTAATAAAATAAAATATAAAAAAAAAAAAGAAGGTAGTGACTGTAATATGATAAGTTTCAATCTAGAATTTGAGATGGTGAAGGGTAAATTGGAGGTGTCAGTGGTACAACTGAACAAAGCAGACTGTGGAACTATAAGGCAGGAGCTGGCCAAAGTTGACCGGAAAGATACCCTAGCAGGGATGACAGTGGAACAACAATGGCAAGTATTTCTGGGAATAATACAGATGGTGCAGGATTCCAAAGAGGAAGAAAGATTCCAAGGGGAGCAAGGGGCGACCATGGCTGACAAGGGAAGTCAGGGACAGTATAAAAATAAACTTAGCAAAGATGAGCAGGAAGCCAGAGGATTGGGAAACTTTTAAAGAGCAACAGAAGATAACTAAAAAGGCAATACGGGGAGAAAAGATGAGGTACTAAGGTAAGCTAGCCTAGAATATAAAGGAGGGTAGTAAAAGCTTCTTTAGGTATGTGAAGAGGAAAAAATTAGTTAAGACCAAAGTTGGACCCTTGAAGACTGAAAAGGGTGACTATATCATGGGGAACAAGGAAATGGCAGATGAGTTGAACAGGTACTTTGGATCCGTCTTCACTAAGGACACACACAATCTTCCTGATGTACTAGAGGCCAGAGGATCCGTGAAAATGGAGGAACTGAAGGAATTTCACATTAGACAGGAAATGGTGCTGGTTAGACTGATGGGACTAACGTCAGATAAATCCCAAGGGCCTGATGGTCTGCATCCCAGGGTACTTAAGGAAGTGGCTCTAGAAATCGTGGACGCATTGGTGATCATTTTCCAATGTTCTATAGATTCAGGATCAGTTCCTGTGGATTGGAGGGTAGCTAATGTTATCCCACTTTTTAAGAAAGGCGGGAGAGAGAAAACAGAGAATTATAGACCAGTTAGCCTGACATCGGTGGTGGGAAAGATGCTGGAGTCAATTATAAAAGATGAAATAGTGGCACATTTGGATAGCAGTAACAGGATCGGTCCGAGTCAGCATGGATTTATGAAGGGGAAATCATGCTTGACTAATCTTTTTGAATTTTTTGAGGATGTAACTAGGAAAATGGGCAAAGGAGAGCAGTACATGTAGTGTACCTGAACTTTAAGAAAGCATTTGATAAGGTCTCACATAGGCGATTAGTGGGCAAAATTAGAGCACGTGGTATTGGGGGTAGGGTGCTGACATGGATAGAAATTCGGTTGGCAGACAGGAAACAAAGAGTAAGGATTAACGGGTCCCTTTCAGAATGGCAGGCAGTGACTAGTGGGGTACCGCAAGGCTTGGGGCCACAGCTATTTAAAATATACATTAATGATTTAGATGAAGGGATTAAAAGTAACATTACCAAATTTGCACATGACACAAAGCTGGATGGCAGTGTGAACTGTGAAGAGGATGCTATGAGGATGCAGGGTGATTCGGACTGGTTGGATGAGTGGGCAGATGCATGGCAGATGCAGTTTAATGTGGATAAATGTGAGGTTATCCAATTTGGTGGCAAAAACACGAAGAAAGATTATTATCTAAATGGAGTCAATTTGGGTAAAAGGGGAAGTACAACGGGATCTGGGATTCTTGTTCATCAGTCAATGAAAGTAAGGATACAGATGAAGAAGGAGATTGGCATGTTGGCCTTCATAACAAGAGGAGTTGAGGATACGAGCAAAGAGGACCTTCTGCAGTTGTATAGGGCCCTAGTGAGACCCTATGCGTTGGTACTGAGTGCAGTGTTGGTTTACAATGTTAATTCCCGAGATGGCGGGACTGTCATATGCTGTATGAATGGAGCGGCTGGGCTTGTATACTCTGGAGTTTTGAAGGATGAGAGAGGCTCTTATTGAAAATATAAGATTAATAAGGGTTTGGACATGCTAGAGGCGGGAAACATATTCGTGATTTTGGGGGAGTCCAGAACTAGGGGCCACAGTTTAAGAATAATGGGTAAGCCACTTAGAACGGAGATGAGGAAACATTTTTTCTCACAGAGAGTTGTTAGTCTGGACTTCTCTGCCCGAGGTCGGTTTTCTGGATGCTTGCAAGAGAGAGCTAGATAGAGCTCTTAAAGATTACAGAGTTTGGGGAAATGGGAAGAAGGCAGATTGAATGGTGATGCTTGCTCGACGGGCCGAATGGTCTACTACTGCATGTATTGTCTGTTGTCTATTATCACCCATTCCTTACCTCCAGAGATGCTGCCTGTCTCGCTGAGTTATTCCAGCTTTTTGTGGCTATCTTCAGTTTAAACCAGCACTTGCAGTTCCTTCCTACACTCTTTGTTAAACGAAAAAGATCCTTTCGACAAGGTCCCACAGAAACATGATATTGGGTGTTCAGTATTGATGTGGATAGAGAACTGGCTGGCAGACAGGAAGCAATGAGTAGGAGTAAACGGGTCTTTTTCAGAATGCCAGGCAGTGACTAGTGGGGTACCGAAAGGCTCAATGCTGGGATGTTGGCATTCATTGCAAAAGGATTTGAGTATAGGAGCAGGGAGGTTCTACTGCAGTTGTACAGGGCCTTGGTGAGACCACACCGGGAGTATTGTGTACAGTTTTGGTCTCCTAATCTGAGGAAAGACATTATTGCCATAGAGGGAGTGCAGAGAAGGTTCACCAGATTGATTCCTGGGATGGCAGGACTATCATATCAAGAAAGACTGGATAGACTCGGCTTGTACTTGCTAGAATTTAGAAGATTGAGGGGGGATCTTATAGAAACTTACAAAATTCTTAAGGGGTTGGACAGGCTAGATGCAGGAAGATTTTTCCCGATGTTGGGGAAGTCCAGAACAAGGGGTCACAGTTTAAGGATAAGGGGGAAGTCTTTTAGGACTGAGATGAGAAAATCATTTTTTACACAGAGAGTGGTGAATCTCTGGAATTCTCTGCCACAGCAGGTGGTTGAGGCCAGTTCATTGGATATATTTAAGAGGGAGTTAGATGTGGCCCTTGTGGCTAAAGGGATTAGGGGGTATGGAGAGAAGGCAGGTACAGAACACTGAGTTGGATGTTCACCCATGATCATATTGAATGGCGGTGCAGGCTCGAGGGGCCGAAAGGCCTACTCCTGCACCTATTTTCTATGTTTCTATGGTTCTATTCTCAAAATATTATTCACCTCAAATGTCTTTTTTTCACCTCCATTGCTGCAGAGAATACAATCCCAGTTGTCAAATCTTTCTTCAAAGTAAAAACCAATTCCAGCCCTGCCAATATCTTCATAAATTGCCCCTGGATCTTCTCCAGAGCAATTGCACCCTTTCTACAATGTGTCATAGTCTTACAGCATAGAAATAGACCCTTCATCCCAACTTGTCCATGCGGATCAAGATGCCCCATCTAAACTAGTCCCATTTATCCGTATTTGGCCCATATCCCTTTAAACCTTTCCTGTCCATGTACCATAACTACCTGACAGTGACAGTGTGACTGCACTGTTAAACCCTACTGTATGTTGTCATTAACCAGGTGGTTTTAAAATACATATTGGATTCACTGCGGAGCGAGCGATGCTTTACCTGGATCGCCGTTTGATGCTCCGGAGTGTTGGGCCTGCTGCTTCAACATCATGGAGCTGTGGTTTGCAGAGCTCCCAGCCGCGGGCTGCGCTGATTTCAACATCGCGGAGCCCTGGGATCCATTTGCCGAGGGCCGCCAGCGTGCCTCTCTGCCCAGTTCAGCCTGTGGACTTCTGGAGCCGCGGTCTCCGGTAGGATGTGGCCGATTCGGAAGTCCATGCCACTGAGGGTGTTCTTCCGTTCCGACGTCAGAGTTCCATCATCCCAGCGAGAGGGTTTGAACATCGGGACGCCCGTAGCGGCGACTGCGGGGGGCTCGGGAGGCCCCGACTCACAAAATGCAGTCCACTTGAGTGAAGAAAAAATAAATCTGTATAATAAATAGATGGGAAATATTTCTTAAAGAATTGTTCCTTATTGACAATTATATTGCAAAATCTCAATCAAATCTGCTTCCAAAAACCATTTACAAAACAAGAATGCTTTTTAAACGTTAATTTGATACAAATACATCTATAGATGCTCCTGAACACATCATCAGTGATGTAACCTAGGGTCATTGGGTGTTTCGGGTCTTTCAACATCAAACACCCTCACCCAGGCGACCCAGCCGTGGTTGATCAGACCACGACTTGTGTTCTGGTGGCATTCGCTCCTCCCCATGGACCTCCTCTCCTGATCCAGAGCCATCTCGAGGCCGTTCTCCGCTGCCTCTGTGACGTTCTTGATGGCCCTTCTCTTCGGCACTCCGTTGATGTCCAGTGCACTCAAGGTTTTGTAGAGCGATTGCCCTGCAAAACCTCTGCAGCCAACCTCGATGGGCATACACCTTGCCTTCCAGCCCTGCTTGCGGCAGTCTATGACCAGTTCTTCATACTTGGCCATCTTCCTCTCATGGGCCTCCTCCAGACGGTCCTCCCACGGCATTGTCAGTTCTAACAAGACAATGTTTTTGGTCGCCTCTGAGACCAGGAGGATATCTGGCCTCAGGGTGGTCGTGGCAATGTGCCATGGGAAATTCAGCTGTTTCACCAGGTCTACGGAAAGCTGCCAGTCCTGCGCAGTTGCCAGGATTCCTGACTGATTCCTGGCTGCTGTGGTTCTTGGCAGCTGCACTCCGGCCTTCACAAAGGTGATCATCTGGGTTGTGGGGCGTTCTCGTCTGCAGCTGCTGATTTCCATGCTGATAGCTTCTGCAATGGGTTTGAGAACCTGGTCGTGACATCATGTGTACCGGCCCTGCCCAAGAGCCTTTGGGCAACAGCTCAGGATGTGTTCCAACGTCCCCTTGCCCGAGTCAAATCTGAATCAAATCTGCTTCCAAAACCATTTTCAAAACAAGAATGCTTTTTAAACGTTAAAACAAATAGTAAATACCCAACAAAAAAGTTTCATCAAATCAATTGATTCATCTAATCAATTAAACTCATCTAAATTCAATTACTAGATCTACACATCTATCCATTTCTTAAGAAAATGCAAATATTTTTAAATAGCCAAAGAATCCAAATAACAAATAACAAACTGATCCCATTTACACAAGAATTCACAATACAACATTTTTAAAATCTCACTTTGTCATGAATTTAAATGCCAAATGGAAGGAATTTAATGTTTAATTCCAATAAATTCCAGAAACATCCACTCTCAAGATAATTAAATCAGTATTTTTTGCACAATATATCTGACTGTAGTGGATATTTAGTATGAAAATATTGATCATGGGTAGACAATAACACAAAATATAGATGATTTAGATGTCCTTATGACATGATTGTGCTAAACAATAATGAATTTGATCATCTTGAGAGTGGATGTTTCTGGATTGTTATTGAATGGAATGTGGCGCTGCCATGATTTAAGCCCGATATCAGCAGGCAAGACAAGGCCGATTCATATCGGGGTTTAAATAAAGGACATTTATTGTCACGTACAACAATTGGTGTAGTGAAATTTGCATTGCCATAGCGGCACACAAATAAAATAAACACAACATTATAGAATTTAACATTAAACATAAATAACATCCCCCCACAGCAGGATCAACTTTTCCCACTGTGAGGGAAGGCACCAAAGTTCAGTCCAATTCCTCGATGCTCACCCATGGTCGGGGCCTATTGAGGCCTCCGCAGTCGCCACCACGGCGGCCCGATGTTTCAGGCCCTCTTGCTGGATGATGGAACTCCGGCGTCGGAAGAATGCTCTCAGCGGCTTGGAGTTCCGAAACAGCCGCTTGCTACCAGAAGTCCACAAGCCGCGCTGGATGGAGTTCCGACACTGCCGATCTTGGTGAGAGATCTCAGGCTCCACGGTGTTTAAAGTCAGCGCCGCCCGCGGCTGGAAGGTCCGCAACCACAGCGCCACGATGTTAAAGTCGGCACTCCGGAGCTCCTTACAGCAACTCGAGTAAGGCAAACCCCGCTCCGCGGTGGTACCTCAGTGCTGAAGTTGCAGCTCGAAGCTCTGTCCGGTCCCGGCAGGAAAGGCCGCGCCAATTCGAATGGTAGGGCGCAAGGAGGGGGCGAAGATGCTGCTCGGATGAAGGACGACACACCTCACCCAGGTAGGGACTGGGAAAAATGGTTTCCCCCTTCAAAACAAGGCCTCCAGAACATAACTTTTTAACAAACTAAAATTTGTTTAAAAGAGTGAAGAACTAACAGCTGCAGGCAAGCATGCCACCACCACTCAACATTTTCAACAACAGCAGATTAAGCCACAACAAAAAGCAGCCTATGAAGCCTATATGTAAATCCGGCTCTGGAGAGGGTGTGTGTCAGTGTGTGAGGGTGTGTGTGAGGGTCCGTGAGAGTGTGTGTCAGTGTGTGAGGGTGTGTGAGAGTGTGTGTCAGTGTGTGAGGGTGTGTGTGAGGGTGGGTGAGAGTGTGTGTCAGTGTGTGAGGGTGTGTGTGAGGGTGTGTGAGAGTGTGTGTCATTAGTGATGGTTCTTCCCCTTTCCCCTTTCTGAATCAGTTACCCTGACCACACACCCGCCAGTTATTGAGGGAGCGCAGTGTAGGTACACCAGGTTGAATCCCGGGGTGGTGGGACTGACGTACGATGAAAGAATGTGTCGACTGGGCATGTATTCACCAGAATTTTGAAGGATGAGAGGGAATCTTACATCTAAAATCCTTAAAGGATTGGACAGGGTAGATGCAGGAAACATGTTCCCGATGCTGAGGATTCCAGAACCAGGGGCCACAGTTTAAGAATAAGGGGTTGGCCATGTAGGTCTGAGTTGAGGAGCAACTTTTCCATCCAGAGAGTTGTGTTTCTATGGAATTCTCTGCCACAGAAGACAGTGGAGGCCAATTCATTGGATGTTTTCAAGAGGTAGATTTAGCTCTTAGGGCTAGCGGAATCAAAGGATATGGGGAGAAAGCAGGAATGGCGTACTGATTCTGGATGATCATCCATAATCAAATGAATGGTGGTGCTGGCTCGAAGGGCCAAATGGCCTACTCATACATCTATTTTCTATGTTCTAGTGTGTGAATGGGCGATTGCTGGTCGGCACGGAAAATGCTTCTCAAAGGCCAGCAGACAACATACAAGAGAGAAGAAGGGTTTCGGCCCGAAACGTTGCCTATTTCCTTCGCTCCATAGATGCTGCTGCACCCGCTGAGTTTCTCCAGCTTTTCTGTGTAACATACAAGAGAGATATACTGTGGGTACCACACCGTATCGATCCTGAAGCTTATTCTCTTGTCACTGGCATCTCTGAAGCCATACTCTCAAGATTACACCATTCTCGGAGCTCATTAAGGCATTTGTTCCTGTCTTGAGGGCGAAGGAAAGAGCGAGAGCGGGACACGGACGGGGAAAGGGGATAAAGCTCTCTCTCTCTCTCTCTCTCTCTCTCTCTCTCTTTCTCTTCCCCCCCCCTCCGGCCCCTACATCCCTCTCCCAATCTCTAGAGGCTGAGGGGAGGGGAGGGGGGGAGGGAGAGAGAGAGAGGGTGTAGAGAGAGGGGGGAGAGAGAGCAAGGGAGAGAGAATGGGAGAGACCGAGAGGGGGGAGAGAGAGATGGGGTGAGAGAAGGGGGGAGACAGAGAGGGGGAAGAGAGAGAGAGAGAGGAGAGAAGACCGAGAGGGAGAAAGAGAGAGGGAGAGGGGGAGACAGACAGATTGGATTATGCAATGGATCATCAAGCTGTCTTCATTTTCCATTCAGTGTGTGCATATTTGCAAAAGAAAGATGATTATTTTAACCGCTATTTCCCCTCCCTCCCCCTTCCTGCTTTTGGAGGGAGAAGAGAGGGACGAGCGATGGGGGGAGAGGGGAGAGAGAGAGAGGGAGGGTAGAGAGGGAGGGGGAGATAGAGGGGGAAGAGAGAGGGGCGGGAGAGAGATGGGGGGGAGAGAGAGGGGGAGAGAGAGAGGGGGGTAAGAGAGAGAGGGGAGAGCCTATGATACAGTCCTGTGGCCCAGAACTTAGGCCAAAACCCAAAAACTTAGGGTCTGTGGTTGAATTTTCAGGAAATTAGGGGACTAGAGCCTTTTACACAGGCCTGTTGCATCTCTCTCTCTCTCTCTCTCTCTCTCTCTCTAAATCTCTCTCGGACAGGTTGGGTGAGTGAGCATATGCATGGTAGATGCAATTTAATGTGGATATCAAAAAGACATGTAATATATTTGTGCCTGGAATTAAATGTATTAGTGCTGCTTTTTGTGCCCAAAATCAGCGATTAGATGATAAAATGCATCAATAAAAACAAAATAAAGCATGATTGTGTTAAATCTCTCTCTTTCTTCTTTTTACCCTTCTCTACCTCTTTCTTTCCACCATCTCTGATTCACTCCTCTCTCTATATTATGGCCCCGCGCTCCAAATCTACACTTTATATAACGCTGCTCTCCTTCCCCTCTCTCTCTCCCCTCTCTCTCCCCTCTCTCTCTCTCTCCCCTCTCTATCCCTCTTCATCTCTCTCCCCTCCTCTATCTTCCCCACTCTCTCCCCCCTACAGCAATCTCTCCCCTAACGATATTCTACAATATCTGCACTGAGGTAAAAGAATAGCCAAACAAACAACTTGCTAAAATTCTCTGAATTATCGGCAGTATTTGAGTTACGATTAAAGAATGGGTCGACAAGTCCATAGATCCAATTTGAGGAAGAACATTCTTGCTATTGAGGGAGTGTAGCATAGGTTCACCAGGTTGATTCCCAGGATGGCGGGACTGACATATGATAAAAAGGGCTGGGATTGTTTTAACTGGAATTTAGAAAGATGAGAATATTGAAATATATTAAATGATTAAGGGTTTGGACAGGCTAGATACAGGAAACACATTCCCCATGCTGGGGGCCTATGTGCAGAACCTTTTTTATTAGGCCCCTTGGGCCATGGGTGGCCACGTGTGACCAGGTGCGACCCTGTGTGTCCATGAGTGACCATGTGTGCCCATGTGTGACCCTGAGTGTCCCTGTGTGACCATGTGTGCCCATTTGTGACCATGTGTGAGCCTGTGTGGCCCCCCCCCCCCCCCCCCAGCAGCCTACCTACTGGATTGGCGCGGCCTTTCCTGCCGGGACCGACCAGAGCTCCAGCAGCAGCAGCGGCGCAGCGCTGGATACATCGCGGGGCGGGCGATGCCTTACCGGGGATCGCCGTTTGGAGCTCTGGAGTGCTGGGCCTGCTGCACCGACATCGCGGAGCTGTGGTTCACGGAGCTCCTAACGCGAGCAGCGCTGATCAACATCGCGGAGTCCTGCGACTCCGCTCGGCTCGGCCTGCGGACTTCAGGAGCCGCGGACTCCAGTGGGAGGTAGCTGATCTGGAGGTCCAGGCAGCTGAGGATGTTCTCCGTCGGAGTTCGGCGTCGGTGTTCCATCATCCCTGTGTGAGGGCCTGAGCATCGGGCAGCCCGTGGCGGCGACTGCGGGTGCTTGGGAGGCCCCGACCACGGGTGAACATTTGGGAAGATCGGCGGGGAGGCTGGTTGGACTATGGTACCTTCCTCAACTTTGGTGCCACTGTGTTGTGTTGTGGTTATGTTGTGTCGTGGACTTCTGTGTTTGTGCTTTTTTTAAATTTTAATATGTTTTATTTATTTATTATTTATTTTTATACTTGACTGTAAGGAAAATTCATTTAATTGTCTCTAATATGAGATAATGACAATAAATTTCAATACAATAAATGTGTGACCCTGCGTGACAATGTGTGTCCCTGCGGGACCATGTGTGTCCGTGTGACCCCTTGTGTCCGTGTGACCATGTGTGACCCTGTGTGTCCGTGTGACCATGTGTGACCCTGTGTGTCCCCTTGTGACCCTGTGGGTCCCTGTGTGACCATGTCACCCTGTGGTTCCCCTTGTGTCCCTGTGTGACCATGTGTGTCCCTGTGGGTCCATGTGTGACCCTGTGTGACCGTGTGTGACCCTGTGTGACCCCTTGTGTCCGTGTGACCATGTGTGTCCCTGTCTGACCCTGTGTGATCGCTTGTGTAACTGTGTGACCATGTGCGACCCTGTGTGACCATGTGTCCGTGTGACCGTGACCCCTTGTGTGTCCCTGTGTGTCCCCTTGTGTGTCCATGTGTGATCCTGTGTCCCTGTGACCCTGTGACTCCTGTGTGTCCATGTGTGACCCTGTGTGTCCATGTGGGTCCATGTGTGACCCTGTGTGTCCATGTGGGTCCCTGTGTGACCCTGTGTGTCCCTGTGTCCATGTGGGTCCCTGTGACCCCTTGTGTGTCCATGTGGGACCCTGTGTGTCCCTGTCACCCCTTGTGTGTCCATGTGTGACCCTGTGTGTCCCCATGTGGCCCTGCGTGACCATGTGTGACCCTGTGTGTCCCTGTGACCCTGTGTGTCCATGTGGGTCCCTGTGTGTCCCTGTGACCCCTTGTGTGTCCATGTGGGTCCCTGTGTGTCCCTGTATCTCCTTGTGTGTCCCTGTGTGACGATGTGTGTCCATGTGTGATCCTGTGTGTCCCTGTGTGACGATGTGTGTCCATGTGTGACCCTGTGTGTCCCTGTGTGACGATGTGTGTCCATGTGTGATCCTATGTGTCCCTGTGTGACGATGTGTGTCCATGTGTGACCCTGTGTGTCCCTGTGTGACGATGTGTGTCCCCGTGTGACCCTGCGTGTCTCCAGGGTGCAGCCGCGGGGGGGGGAGGGGGGCTGACCGGCCGGGATGGGCGGCTCCAATTGGCGGAGGGCGCTGTCTGTCCGAGGGCGGGGTTACGGCTAGACCTTTGGGACGCGGTGAGTGGCGGCGGGATACCCGTCTTTGATTGGTTGTAGGTATGGAGGGGGCGGGGCCGCTGGCACTGTCCAATGAGGGGAGGGGGCGAGGAGCGGGGTCGCTGGCATTGTCCAATGAGGGGAGGGGGGGAGGGGGGGGCCGCTTGCATTGTCCAATGAGGGGAGGGGGAAGGGGCGGGGCCGCTTGCATTGTCCATGAGGGGAGGGGGAAGGGGCGGGGCCGCTTGCATTGTCCAATGAGAGGAGGGGGGAGGGAGAGGCGGGGGGCGCTGGCATGTGTCCAATGTGGGGACCCTGGTGTCTCCAGGGGGCGCTGGCACTGTCCAATGAGAGGGGGGGGGGGGGGAGGCGGGGGGCGGCTGGCACTGTCCAATGAGAGGAGGGGAAGGGAGGGGCGGGGTCGCTGGCACTGTCCAATGAGAGGAGGGGGAGGGAGGGGCGGGGTCGCTGGCACTGTCCAATGAGAGGAGGGGAAGGGAGGGGCGGGGTCGCTGGCACTGTCCAATGAGGGGAGGGGGGGGGGCGGGGCCGCTTGCATTGTCCAATGAGGGGGAGGGGGAAGGGGCGGGGCCGCTTGCATTGTCCAATGAGGGGAGGGGAGGGCGGGACCTGTTCGCCGGCCGCTCACCGTTCACCGGTCACGTGAGGGGGACGGCACGGCCGAAGATTATAGAGGATCTTTGGGCACGGCGGCTGGGTCGCGGGAAGAGGCTTCTCTCTGCTCAGCGCCGCCGTTCGGCTCCGCGTCAACTCCCCACCCCCTCCACTCTTCCCTTCCCGAGGGCGATCCTGCGGCCGGCGACGCGAGGAGCCCGAGCGGGGAACGACGTCAGTGTGTGAGTGTGTTACCTCTGGTCCTCCGGCACTAGCGCCACTTGGCGGCGGGAGGCCGCGGCGCAACGTCTTTGTTTCTCCGTCTATTGAAGGTGCAGCGCCTGTAGTCCAGCACCCCCTGCCGGTGGGAGGCCGCTGTGTAGCATTTTATGTCCTCCGACAGTAGCGCCCTCGTGGCGCCGGGAGGCCACGGTGCACCTTTCCACGCTCCACGCAGTCGCAGCTCGACCCGCTGAGTTACTGCATTACTGTGTGACCTTCTGCCCATGATGCACGTGACTCAGCTGCAGAGACCAGTGGGGCAGTGCCTGCGGTCAGGACGCCGGTCGTGCGCGCCGCCCGTATGGCAGACGTCACGGCGCAGGGTGGTTGGCTGTTGGATGTGCGGCTCAACGCAATGCTCGGTGCTCCCCCCCCCTTCTCCCACTTGCTTCCTCCCCCCCTTCAAGGATTAGTAATGTTGACGCGTTAGCAATGTCCTGTTTGCCACCTTATTGACCCTCTGTGTTCCCCTCCTGCAGGGTTTCAGAGTCGTTGATGTGGACGGAGAAACAGGGACGTAAGTGGCCATTGAGGGCGGCCAGGGTGCCAGTGAGCCCCCCCCCTAGCAGCTCGGTGTGCGGGCTGAGCTTTGAGGGGCTGACCTTCGATGGAGAACCACATGACGGGGCACAAAAAGGAGAAGCGTTATGAGTGCGACGTGTGTGGCAAGAGCTGGCAGCGTCCGAGTCAGCTGGAGATCCACCGGCGGGTGCACACAGGAGAACGCCCCTTCGACTGCTGCGACTGCGGCAAGAGCTTCAAGACGATGCATGAGCTGAAGAACCACCGGCGGGTGCACACGGGCGAGAAGCCCTTTGGCTGCTCTACATGCGGCAAGGGCTTTGCCCGGTTGTCGGGGCTGCGGGTGCACCGGCGGGTGCACAGCAGTGAGCGGCCCTTCACCTGCTCTGACTGCTGCAAATGCTTCAAGTCGTCGCAGGACCTGTTGATGCACAGGCGCCTGCACACTGGGGAGCGGCCCTACACATGCAGCAACTGCGACAAGGGCTTCACCCGCGCCCACAGCCTGCTGGAGCACCAGCGCACCCACACCGGTGAGCGGCCCTACACCTGTGACCAGTGCGGCAAGGGCTACACCAGCTCCAACAGTCTGCTGGAGCACCAGCGCATCCACACTGGCGAGCGCCCCTACACCTGTGGCGTCTGCGGCAAGGGCTTCACCCGCTCCAGCAGCCTGCTGGAGCACCAGCGCACCCACACTGGCGAGCGCCCCCAACACTTGCGCCCAGTGCGGGAAGGGCTTCACCCACTCCTCCAGGCTGCTATCGCACCAGCGGGTGCACACCGGCGACCGTCCTTTCCCCATGCCCTTCGGCTGCTCCGACTGCGGTAAGGACTTCAAGGGGGCGAAAGAGCTGAAGATCCACCGGCGGGTGCACACAGGTGTGAACCCCTATGGCTGCTCCACCTGTGGCAAGAGCTTTGCCCGGTCGTCGGGGCTGCGGCGGCACCAGCGGGTACACAGCAGTGAGCGGCCATTCACCTGTTACGACTGCGGAAAAGGTTTCAAATCATCGCCGGAACTGAAGGTGCACACGGGCCTGCACACTGGGTATGGGCCCCACACCTGCAGCGACTGCAGCAAGGGCTTCAAGAGGTCGCAAGAGCTGGAGACCCACCGGCAGGTGCACACGGGCGAGAAGCCTTATGGCTGCTCCACCTGCGGCAAGAGCTTCGCGCGGTTGTCGGGGCTGCGAGTGCACCAGCGGGTGCACAGTTGTGAGCGGCCCTTCACCTGCTCCGACTGTGGCAAAGGCTTCAAGTCGTCCACGGACCTGAAAGTGCACGGGCGCCTGCACACCGGGGAGCGGCCCTACACCTGCAGCGACTGCGGCAAGTGCTTCACCCGTTCCAACAGTCTGCTGGGACACCAGCGCACCCACAGCGGGGAGCGTCCCTTCACCTGTACCCATTGCGGCAAGGGCTTCACCCGCTCCAACAGCCTGCTGTTCCATCAGCGAGTGCACGTCGGCGACCGTCCCTTCCCCAGCCCAGGCCTCCCATGCCCTGTCTGACCAGCGTGTGCACACCAGTGGCCAGCCCCACGACTGCCTGTACTGCTGTGAGGCATTTGACGGCTCGCAGTTTTTGAATCAGCACCGACAGGCCCACGCTGGCGAGCAGCTGCTCCCACTGCGGCAAGTGTTTCAACAATCCACGGGGGCGGCGGGAACACCAGCGGATTCACAGACCACGATGGAGAAGGTGAGGACAGACTCTACTATGGCAGTATAAAACTGGACCATCATTGCTTGTGGCAGATTGTATTTCCTCAGCTGCCGCAGGAAGTGCATCCTCTGTTGGGCCTTTTTGACTGTAGTCGATGGTTGCCTCCCATTGATCTGTCCAACAATGATCTATACAATATTCTCCTTGAACTCCATTTCCTTTGCCCTGTTTCACTCCTTACACTTCCTTATCTCTGTACCTCCCAGCAGACTAAAGAATGGTCTTGACCTGAAACGTCACGCATTCCTTCTCTCCACAGGCGCTGCCCGACCCGCTGAGTGACTCCAGCACTATGTAACCTTCCCATAATGCATGCTGCCCTTCACATGACTGCACTATATGCTAGGAGACTGCAGGACTGTCTTATGAAGAAAGACTGGATAGACTTGGTTTATACTCTCTAGAATTTAGGAGATTGAGAGGGGATCTTATAGAAACTTACAAAATTGTAAGTTTGGACAGGCTAGATGCAGGAAGATTGTTCCCGATGTTGGGGAAGTCCAGGACAAGGGGTCACAGTTTAAGGATAAGGGGGAAATCCTTTAAAACCGAGATGAGGAGAACTTTTTTCACACAGAGAGTGGTGAATCTCTGGAACTCTCTGCCACAGAGGGTAGTTGAGGCCAGTTCATTGGCTATATTTAAGAGGGAGTTAGATGTGGCCCTTGTGGCCAAGGGGATCAGAGGGTATGGAGAGAAGGCAGGTACGGGATACTGAGTTGGATGATCAGCCATGATCATATTGAATGGCAGTGCAGGCTCGAAGGGCCGAATGGCCTACTCCTGCACCTAATTTCTATGTTTCTATAGTAGGAGGCAGACAGTAGGTGCGGGAGTAGGCCATTTGGCCCTTCGAGACAGCAGCGCCATTCAATGTGATCATGACTGATCATCCACAATCAGTACCACATTCCTGCCTTCTCCCCATATCCCTGTTCCTGCCTTCTTCCCATATCCCCTATTTTTAAGAGCCCTATCTAGCTCTCTTTTGAAAGCACAGGGCTCTCGCTTAACTTTTTTTCCGTGTTGCCAGCTGGGCAACCGTGACAGCTTTTTAGGTTGCCAAATGACAGTTTAGGTGGTCATTTAAGACGGTTTGCATGACGCTTGCGATAATGTGCTCGGACGAAGCGCGTAGTTACCAGTCGGAATTATGCTCAATGAAGCATTCACATATTTATGTTCAAGAAGGAACTGCAGATGCTGGAAAATCGAAGGTAGACAAAAGTGCTGGAGAAACTCAGTGGGTGCAGCAGCATCTATGGAGTGAAGGAAATAGGCAACGTTTCAGGCCTGAAGAAGGGTTTCGGCCCGAAACGTTGCCCATTTCCTTCGCTCCATAGATGCTGCCGCATCCGCTGAGTTTCTCCAGCACTTTTGTCTACATTCACATATTATTTCTGCTTCAAATAACTCGCAAACTAAACATATTCACCAATCAAGACATGATATATACCACAATGACATGCAGCAAAATATAATACAGTATCTCAACTCTTTTTACACATTGCGATTAATGCAATAGTTCTTTCCACTTCCAAACAAAAATGTGGTTGGATTATTCAGCGTATGATCAACCTGTGTCAATAAATCCTGGTGCATGGTTCACCATGCACACTACAGATTGATGCAAGCATGTTTTCTGTGAAGGACCGAAAATATCATGACATGGCCATAGCATGGGTCGTTATTGCTATTGACACAGAAACACTCTGGGTTCCCACATAATTTATCCACACTAAAATATACAGGTTGCAAGGAAATTTCTAAAGGCATTTTATGATAATAGCTGTTAAAACCGACTATACCCATCTGACAGCTTAAACAATACACTAACTGACATTCCGATGGGCGGAGCAACTCACGTCGCAGCGGCCTCTGCAGTCCGTCTGTCTTTTTATTATTTTCTGTCTCGTTTCAATGTAGTTTTTATTTTATTTGTTTTGACGGGGTATGTGTGTGGGGGGCGGGGGGGTGGGGAAACTTTAAAATCTTTCCCCTGCACGGGAGACCCGACCTTTTCTTTGTCGGGTCTCCGTTGTCGTTGGGGCTGCAACGTGGAGCGACTTCCAGCAGGAACAACCTGGAGCTCCAGTCGCAGAGTTGCGGACTTATGTACCATCATGAAGCTGGCCGAGTCCGGAGCGGGTGGAACGGTGGTGGCGCGCTGCTGTGACCCGACCCCCGGAGATTTGGAGGCTCCAACCGCAGGTCTGGCAGATAGGAACACCGGGAGCCCGCGGGTCCCTGCTGGGAGACCGCTTTTCGGGGCTTCCGCAAAGGCGACTTCTCCCACCCATATCCCTCCAAACCTGTCCTATCCGTGTACTTGTCTAACTGTTTCTTAAACGTTCGGACAGTCCCTGCCTCAACTACCTCCTCTGGCAGCTTGTTGGAAATCCTTTTAAAGTTAAATCTTTTCCTGGAGCGGGGCCTTACATCACTGCCCCGCGCGGCTTGGAATAGCTGCGGGAATTTGCTAGCGCCCGCTGGGGGCTCCAACAACAAGACCCGGAGCGTGGCCTTGCATCACCCGGCGTGGCTTTAATGGCCGCGAGAGAATTACCATCGCCCGCCGGGGGCTTTGACTCTGACATCGGGGGGGGAGAGGGGAGTGTAGGGGAGAGATACGTTTTTGCCTTACATCACAGCGAGGAGATGCTCTGTGATGGATGCCTGTGTAAATTGTGTTATGTCTTCGGTCTTTTTCTTTTTGTATGTATGACTGCAGAAACCCCACCTCTCCCAAATCCCCTCCCCACCCTTCAAGCACCAGTAATGTCCACGCGTTAGTAATGTCCTGTTTGCCAGTTTATTAACCCTCTGTGTTCCCCTCCTACAGGGTTTATGAGCCATTCCTGTGGACGAAGAGATGAGGATGTGAGCAGCCCTTGAGGGTGGCCAGGGTGCTGGTGAGCCACCCATCTGCTGGGTGTGCGGGCTGAGCATCGAGGGTCTGAGCTTTGATGGAGGACCACATGATGGCGCACAATAAGGAGAAGTGTTGTGATTGTGTAGAAAGGCCTGGCAGTACCCGAGCCAGCTGGAGACTCACTGGCGGGTGCATACGAGCGAGCAGCGCTATGGCGGCTCTACCTGCAGCAAGGGCTTTGTCCAGTGGTGGGGCTGCGGGTGCACCGGCCGTTGCACATTGACAAGAAGCCGTATGGCTGCTGCACCTGCAGCAAGGGCTTTGACCAGTCGTCGGGGCTGTGTGAGCACAAGGGGGTGCACGGCAGTGAGCGGCTCACCTGCTCTGACTGCGGCGAATGCTTCAAGTCGTTCAAAGACCGGAAAAGGCACAGGCGCCTGCACACCGATGAGCGGCCCTACACCTGCAGCGACTGCGCAGACTGGTGGAGCACCAGCACACCCACACCATCAATGGCTTCACCCACTCCACCAGGCTGCTGTCCCACCAGCGGGTGCGCCCTGACCCCATCCCGGTGTGTGGAGACCGCTTTGCCATGGCCTCTCATGCCCTGTCTCATCAGCGCGTCCACACTAATGGCGAGCCCTATGACTGCCCTTACTGCGGTGAGACAGCTCACGGGGGTTGCGGCAACACCGGCAGGCCCACGCCGGCGAACGGCTCCTCATACTGCGGCAAACATTTCTAGAGCACACGGGGGCAGTGGGAGCCCCACCAATCAACATGTCCCAGCTACACTAGTCCCACCTGCCTGCGCTTGGTCCATATCCCTCCAAACCTGTCCTATCCATGTACCTGTCTAACTGTTTCTTAAACGTTCGGATAGTCCCTGCCTCAGCTACCTCCTCTGGCAGCTTGTTGGAAATCCTTTTAAAGTTAAATCTTTTCCTGGAGCGTGGCCTTACATCACTGCCCCGTGCGGCTTGGAATAGCTGCGGGACTTTGCTAGCGCCCGCTGGGGGCTCCAACAACAAGACCCGGAGCGTGGCCTTACATCACCCGGCGTGGCTTTAATGGCCGCGAGACAATTACCATCACCCGCCGGGGGCTTTGACTCTGACATCGGGGGGGAGAGGGGAGTGCAGGGGAGAGATACGTTTTTGCCTTCCATCACAGCGAGGAGGAGATGCGCTGTGATGGATGTCTGTATAAATTATGTTGTGTCTTCAGTCTTTTTCTTTTTGTATGTATGACTGCAGAAACAACATTTCATTTGGACCTCAACGAGGTTCAAATTACAAATAAAATTGTATTGTATTGTATTGTAAGAGATGGCCAAAGGACATAACTACAGCAAATGTTCTTTTGGTAAAATATGTTTAAAGGTGTCAAAACAAATAATAGCATTGGGAATTAAGACACATTTGATTGCATTCCGTTGTCAAACATAGTCAATGTTCGCTCTGAAGACAATGAAGCACAATAGGGTCAGGGGGTGTGTGAATCAGTGCGGGGTGGATAGATGGTGGGGGGGGGGGGGGGGGGTGTTGAGAAGGCAATCCGTGCGGAATGGATGGATTGAGGCAGGTGAATTAGTTAGGGGGGAGAGCACGGGGGATTGAATGGGGGGTTCAGTGGTGTTGAATGGGGGGTTCAGTACGGAATGGATGGGGGGGATCAGTCCAGGATGAATGGGGGGTTCAGTTCAGCAAGAATGGGGGTAGGCAAAAATGATGGAGAAATTCAGCGGGTGATGCAGCGTCTATGGAGCTAAGGAAATAGGCAATGTTTTGGGTCGAGACCCTTCTTCAGACTGTTCCCCCCCCCCATTTTTCTTGATGGTAGGATAATCAATGTGAGGTGGGTAGGGTGATGAATAAATTGGGGGGGGGGGGTAGATGGGTGGGGTGCACAGGGGATGTCAGTGAGGACTGAATAGAGGAGGGAATGGGATCAGTGCGGGATGGAGAGGAGGGGTCCCAGGATAAGGGGTGGAGGGGGCGTACAAGAGAGAGAGAGAGAGAGAGAGAGGGGGGGAAGGGGCAGAGGAGGTGGGGAGGAAGGAAAGTCGGTGCTCCTCGGACAACATTGCCCCGCCTCCTTGGCCGTCCCTATCCAACGCCAAAGTGCCGACGCCAAGGGGGAAACGGTTGTGAAATCCTCGCCGCCGCCTCCCCTCCTCCGCCAGCCAACAGCAATGTGCTGGGCCGAGCGGTGCAGCTCAAAGATCCTATAGCCATAGGAACTGTCGGGTAGCTGCTTCAGACGGCGGAAGGAAACCTCCCGCCCTCCTCGCCTGGTGCGAGAGTGGTTGTTTTGAAAGCGCTGTTGGCGGATTTGCAAGCAGCGGCCGTTATCAGGGCGATAGCGGCCGCTGCTTGCAAATCCACTAACGGCGCTTTTGAAACAACCCCTCTCGCACACCGAGGCCGGGAAGGAGGGAGAGGGAGAGGGAGGCCTCCTTCTGCCGGGCGGGGTGCGGGAGGAGGAGGCGGTGGAGCTCCTAGAGGAGCCAAGGATCTTTGGTTGTCGCGGCCGCTGCTGCCGCTGTTCGGGGCCTGGCATTCGCTCCGACCCTTCATCACCACCCAATCAAAGATACTAGAGGAATACAGCCGCCACCACCGCCGACATTAAACGTCACGTTCCTATTCTCCAGAGATGCTGCCTGACCCGCGGAGTTACTCTAGCTTTTTGTGTCTATCGGTATAGGGTGATTTCACCAAATGTCAAATGAGCGTAGATCCCCCCCTCACGTGACCGAAAATCTTAACTGGAGGACATGTCTCAGTTTGGTACATGTTAGTGAATGGGGAAACACGCACTTTCCCACCCGTTAAAAACATGGAAAATGGCCGATATTTGAGCTGAAATTTTCTGTGCTAGTCGGGGTGACCGTGAAGCACAGCGACCTAAATTTTCAGGCAAAAAAAAAGATAGAAAGTAAGGTAATTACAAGAGGGAACTGAAGGTAGAAAACAGCGGAAGTGAACAGCAAACATTTGCCGTGGTGATTTACAGGTCCAAAATATTGGGAATTGTTAACTTACTTTTGATGAAATTCAGCGAGCAAACGCGATAACCCATGAGTTTGCAAACAACCGTCTCAGGGCAATCACTGTGGCTGCTGATGTTGCATGTCTCACCCGAATGGCTTCAATCCATTTGCTGTGAGCATCAACCACAATCAACAAATTCTCCTCGTCCATGCTTGCATAGTCACAGTGAATCCTACTCCAGGGTTTCTCCGGGAACTCCCACGGGTGGATTTGGGCTGCTACTGGATTATGTTGACGCTGCTGACAGCCGGGACAACTTCTTACTTGTTGTTCCAACTCTTTGTTGATCCCTGGCCACCAGACATATGACCTGGCCAAGGCCTTCATTTTCACGATGCCCGGGTGCGTACTGTGCAGCTCTTCTAGGATCCTAGTCCGCATCTCCACGTTATCCGGTATTACCACTCGTGATCCCCACAGGATAACGTCATCTTCCACCGACAGCTCCTCTCTCCTGCAGGCAAAGGGCCTCACTTCCTCTGGTAGATTCCTAGACCCTGGCCACCCCTGCATGATGTGGCTCATTACCCATGAGAGGACTCTGTCCTTTCTGGTAGCCCTTCTCACATCCCTTGCCTCAACCGGACGCGTGTCCAGATCGGCGAGCAAGTTGATGCGTGCGTCTGGTGCTTCATCGAGCTCCGCGAGCTCAGGGTGGTTCCAAGAAGAGTCCTCTTTGTGTATTGGAAAGCGCGACAACGTGTCAGCATTCTGGTGTTTCCTGCCTTCCCGATGGACAATCCTATAATTGTAGGCTGACAGGATCATATGCCATCTTGCTACCCGGGCCGATGCCATTGGGCTCACAGGCTTGTGGTCTCCAAATAGTCCCGTCAAAGGCTTATGATCAGTTACAATGGTGAAAACCCTCCCATGTAGTTGTTTGTGGAACTTTTTTAGTCCAAAGATGATAGATAAACCCTCCTTCTCATGTTGCACGTAATTCACTTTGCTGGGCTTGAGAGTGCGTGAGGCAAACGCTATTGGACGTCCCTGTCCCTCTGAATCCACATGGCTTATTACAGCACCCAAGCCATAGGGGCTTGCATCCGTTTGGAGCAGGATTGTCTTGGCTGGATCGTAATATGTCAGCACACTGTCACTCTGCAGGAGACGCTTGGATCTCTGGAATGCCTGCGCCTGCTCCTGTTCCTTTCCCCATTTGAACCGGGGATCGGGCTTGCCGCTTCCCTTCCCACTCTTCCACTCTGCTGACCGGTACTCTTCCTTTAGCATTAGAATCAACGGTGCAATCTGCTGTGACAGGTTGGGAATAAACTTCCTGTAATATCCCAGTAATCCCAGATACGCCTGCAGTTGGCTTTGGTTCACCGGTCGCTTGGCTTCCCGCACCGCCTCGACTTTGTCTTGAAGCGGACGAAGGCCCTTCCTGCTCAGTCGATGACCGAGATAGTCGACAGACTCCTGCATCAGTGCACACTTCTCCCTCTTTAGGCGCAACCCACTGGTCTCTAGTCTTGACAGGACCACTTCCAGGTCCTTTAGGCGCTCTTAATCAGTTCTTCCGCTGATGATGATATCATCCAGATAGGGCTTGCAGGCTCTCCATTGTTCTTTGGAACATGGCTGATGCACTAGATATCCCAAAAGGTAATCTAGCATACTCAAAGAGCCCTCTGTGTGTATTAATGGTGGTGTAGCTCCGAGCATCTGGGTCTAACTCTATCTGATGATAGGCATGGGAGAGATCTAGTTTAGAGAACTTCTCTCCTCCTTCTAGTTCCTGCAGGAATCCTCCAACGTTGGAAGTGGATACTGTTCCACTTTCAGCATCTTATTCGCTGTGAGCTTATAATTTCCACAGACTCTCATGGCCCCATTCGGTTTCTTAACAGTTATGACTGGGCATGCAAAATCTGCCGTCTTCACTGGCTCGATAATGCCCTCCTGCAGCAAGTCATCTAATGTGGCCTCTATTTGCTTCCTAGCTGCATATGACAACGGCGCAGCTTTGTAAAATTTGGCCCCACTGTTTCCGTCTTGTGGGTACACCTTGGCTTGGTACCCCTAAAGTACTCCATTGGTGGCAAACAGCTTGGCGTGCTTGTTTAGTACTGAGCCCAAAACCTCTCGCAAATTGTGTATCCTACTTGGTGGCCTTAGACTTGAACCCGGCGTCTGCTGGCAGGCCATAGTTGACATCACTTCAGGGAACCTCCCCAACCAATCTCTTCCCATTAGGCTTGCCCCTTTCTTGACCACCACTATGGTCAGCTTTTCTGGCTTTCGGTGAGGATAGAGCCGTACCTGTACCGCTGCTTCCCCCGATAATGTCCACCTTCTCTCCTGTATAAGACTTTAGTTTAAGGCTACAGGCTTCCAGCCTGGGTTTTTTACCGAGTTCTTTGAAGGCTTCCTCTGGTACTATAGTCCATGGACTTCCCGTGTCCACTTCCATTTGTACCTCCTTGCCGTTTATTATCACCGTGGTCGTATACGGTTCAGCGTTCGACAATTTGTTAATTGATTCATCATACAAGTGGCCTATATCATACTCTGATGAATCCGACTCAGTCTCTTCCAAGTGGTTTGCTTTCTTCCATAATTGTCTTCTCCCCTGCTGGTAAGCTCTAACAGCCTCATACTGGCTTTTAGTGTGACCCATTCCCGAGCACCTGAAGCACCTACTATCTCTGAACCTACACATTGCCGGCCCATGGCTACCACCACATCTCCAGCACCTCTTGGAGTTGGGAATCTTGTCTTGAGATGCCCTTGGTGGAATCCATGTCTTCTTCCGTCTCGGCCCCTTGTCTCTGGATGCCCTTGGAGGACTGCTTGTCCCTTTTAGTCCAGGTTCCTTCCTTTGGATCTGATGGACGGATTCATCCCGCCACCTTCCAATCTTCCTAATTTGCTCTACATCCTGCCCCGCGACCTCCATTGCCGTTGCAATAGTGACTGCGGTCTCAAAGGTCAGATTCGGGGTACCCAACAGTTTCCTCTGGATGTTACTATCTGCATATCCTACCACCAACCTATCCCTTATCATCTCTTTTCCAATTCCTGAAAATTACACCCCTCACTTAACTGATGAAGCTTCGCTAGGAATTGCGTGATAGTCTCACCTGCTTGTGTCCAGGTATAAAACCGATACCTTTGCACGATTTCTGTTGGTTTAGGTGAGAAGTGAGCACTTAATGCCTCTTTACATTCCTCGTACGTTTTAGTCGTGGGCTTTGCTGGCTGCAGCAACGCACGCAAGGTGTGATAACCCTTGCTTCCTAAGCCGGTGAGTAAAATTGCTTGTTTCTTCACTGCCGTAGTGACATCACTTGAAATGAACCAAGCCTCTAACACTTCAGTCCATTCCTCAAAGTTATGATCCGGATCAAACATGGGCACATTCCCTACCACTGTAGTAGCCATGATACCTGTTGCTATCCCGGTGCCCTCTTCAGGTGCTTCTGTAATAAAACACCTATCTCCTGTACAGCCAAAACACTGACTTTTCCAGGATAACAGTTACACTGTGTTAATTAGCTTTAGCAACAATCACTGTCTCCTACTCAATCTTATAATAATAGATTTATACTATTAACTATCAAATTATTGATAACAGTGACCCATACATTAAATCCCAACAGCCATGCTTTAACTGTGACAATGCACTACATTCATAGAGGACTTTTATTATGAAGGCTTTCACTGCTCCAGCTTGCTGTTTGTGGACACCGATGCCTTCTTGACCTCTCGAGCCGTCCCCACCAGTACTTTTGCTGTGGCCTCACCGGACTTCCTCTGCTGCTTTCAGGTTGGCTTTTGCTGGCCCACTTGCCTGCCCGCTGTCTCCACAGCCCTCCTGGCTGCACTGGGCTCGTCGCTGGCTCCCGTGGTCACCCTGCGGAAGGTGAAGGTGAGTCGCTGCTACTGGGGCTGGCCGTTGGCTTCACAGCAGCAGCCCTCAGTAGTCTGTGGCTCAAACGACGGCTGTTTAACTGCTCTGCTTGTTTTCCTTCGCTCTTCCCTGAGCTATTGCTTCCCGTTCCTACCTTCTTTTTTATTTTCTTATTTTAGGTTTAGGTTTCTTTGAAATCTTTTTAGTTTCTTAGAAATCTTTAGGTTGCGTGCTTTTCCACTTTTTCCCAAATTTTACTTCTATTTTTAACCTGCTAGTTTTTCTTCTTGCTGGCCTTGTTCATATCCTTGTTCTTTTATCCTTGTTGCCAATTGTTATGTATTCATGTGCTTGATAAAGACTTGAAATAAGGCTCTTCAGGATGCCACCTCTAGACTCCCCGTGCACATGCGCACTTGCCCCATGACATCACAAGACACTATTTGCATATGCTAATTATCACATACCTAACAATGCTTCAATCTATAATAACTGAACATTTCTTTCAGTTCTCTTAAATTTTAAGAAAGTTATGGGCTTTTAAATGTTTCAATCACAGCTTTTGTGTTAAGTCAATGAAAAAGCAAAATCTCCGAGTATGAATATTGCCGTAACTTTTTTAATACTGAAGATATGAAAGTGAATTAGGTGTCCAATTAAACTTCTTTTATGCTTTATCTGATGGGATAAATTAAAGACTTGATTTTTAAAATCTCAACATTTTGTAACATTGCTACATGTCAGACAGCATCTCTGGAGAAAAGTAATGGGTGACGTTTAGAATTGAGACCCTTCAGTCAGGGAAGAGGGAGACTAGAGATATGGAAGGATGAGGTGTGAAAATGACAGAAAAAGGCAGATGCTAAGGATATGCAAAAAAAAATGATGTTCAAAGGAAACAGGCCATTGTTAGCTGTGGGTGTGGTTACAATCGAGTTACAATAAGACTCAACAAGATGACTTTGAAACTGGTAACAACGCAGGCATTCTCCTGCGACTTTGAGTCTGAGGAAGGGACTCAACCTCGAAACGTCGCCCATTCCTTCTCTCCAAAGATGCTGCCCGTCCTGCTGAGTTACTGCAGCATTTTGTAGTCTGGCCCCATCGAGGTTTTATCCCAGATTTGCAGCCTTTGTGTGGGAGCCGCGGGGGTGGGTGGGCCGGCCGCCGCGCCGTGGCAACCGTTGCTAGGGTGCTGTCTGACCGAGGGGCGGGGCTACGGTTCGACCTATAGGACGGAGCTGGTCTGACGCAAGGAGGGGTCGGTACCTGGTCCTTTGTGACGTCGATAGTGGGAGAGGCCGGGCCTGATCCATTGGTGCGGGGAGGGAGGGGGGGGGGACCTCGTTGCCGTTCACGTGAGGCGGGACGGTGGGTCGACGCAGTTCAGCGCCGGGAGCTCAGGTGGGAACAACCACCGCCGCTCGACCCCGCGTCCTTTCCCCAGCCCTCCCTTCCCCGGGGGCCATCCTGCGGCCGGAGCCCGAGGCGTGAGGGCGGCGGGTGTACCTCAATAGTGGGATAGGTTATTGGCGGTCATCATTGAACTCGAAGGGCCGAAGAGCCTATTTCCTTGCTGCATGGTTCAATGTTGGGTTAGCCTTATTGGTCACTACCAATTAGATGGGCCAAAGGTCTCCTGTCCCGCATTGCTCAATCCTGGAATAGGGTGATTTCACTAAAGGTCACTGGAGCGTAGATCCGCACCCACGTGACCAAAATTCTCAAGTGGAGGACACTCGAGGGTTCGGTACATGTTAGTGGATGGGAAAAAACGCATTTTCCCACCCGTTAAAAACATAGAAAACGGCGAGGTTGTGAGCTGCAATTTACTGTGCCAGTCGGGGTGACCGTGAGGCACAGCTACCTAGATTTACAGGAAAAAAAAAAGATAGCAAGTAAGGTAAATTCAAGAGGGAACTGGTGCCGCCAAAGCGGCGGAAATGAACAGCCGACATTTGCCGTGGATATTTACAGGTCCAAAATATCGGGAATTATCGCGTTTGCTCGCTGAATTTCATCAAAAGTAAGTTAATAATGCCTTACTTTTGATGAAATTCAGCCAGCAAACGTGATAATTCCCGATATTTTCGAGCTGTAAATATCCACGGCAAATGTCGGCTGTTCATTTCCGCCGGCGGCAGCACCAGTTCCCTCTTGAATTTATCTTACTTGCTATCTTTTTTTTTTCCTGTAAATCTAGGTAGCTGTGCCTCACGGTCACCCCGACTGGCACAGTAAATTGCAGCTCACAACCTCGCCATTTTCTATGTTTTTAACGGGTGGGAAAATGCGTTTTTTCCCATCCACTAACATGTACCGAACCCTCGAGTGTCCTCCACTTGAGAATTTTGGTCACGTGGGCGCGGATCTACGCTCCAGTGACCTTTAGTGAAATCACCCTATTGGTACTTGGCGGTCACATTGAAGTCGATTGGCTGAAGGGCTTGTACCCGTGACAAGATATGAGCCAAATGCGGGCCAATGGTCAGTCGTAGATTTGTTGGGCCGTGGGCCCTATTCTGCACTGTATCACTTTGACCCTTCCCCTTATTTGACCCCCATTTTGCCTGCTTTTCTACCCCAACTTTAGTCACTTACTACACTCATCCACCTATCAACCCTCCCACCTGTATACACCTATCACTCGCCAGACTTTGTCCCGCCCCCACATCTCTTTTCCAACAATGCTCTATCCCACATTTTCCTTGATCTACATCCTCTTTCTCTCGCTCACACACCTTACACTTCCTTATCTCTTTATCCCTCCCCCCCGAAGAAGGGTCTCGACCCGAAACGTCGCCTATTCCTTCTTTCTACAGATGCTGCATGACCCGCTGAGTTACTCCAGCGTTTTGGTCTCCACATGGAGCTGTACTGCAGACTCTTCCTCCTCGCGGAGGTAGGACAGGTTTGGTCACAGAGCTCAGAGCAGTCCCCAGGCGGAGCTAAGATTGGGCACCAAGCGGAGCTTCGTGTTGGTCTGCTACCGAGCCTGGTGGCTGCTCACCCTCCCGTCTCTGCACACAAACCTGTTACAATTCATGTTAAAACCACCGCATATTCGCGTTCCCTTTGCCAAAGAATGATGATGGAAACACTTCACTACTGTGTAGTTGGTGAATATTCTGTCTATATATTTCAGTTTTTTATTATCTCAATAAATTATTTTTAAAAGAAAATAAAGCTGCGAACCGAAGCAGAGCGTGAGTTGTTGAAAAGGGTGAGGGAATATGTGGGGGGTGGAGAGGGGAGGACTAGAGAGGGGGGTGAGTGAAGGAACTCAGTGGCAGTAGGGAGAGGAAAGATGAGGGCTAGAATTGGGGAGAGAGGGAGGGAGTGGATGGTGGGAGCAGGGCTGGAGAGGTGTAGGGGGATGAGGGAACACAGTGGGAGTAGAGGGAGGGAGGGACGAGGAGATAAGGAACAGGAGGAGTGGGGATGGATGCCTGGAGGAGGGAGCAATTGAGTTAAGTGGGAGTGAGGAGGAGGAAGTGAGGGGACGTGGAGGGAAAGATGAGGGATTGAGGGATCAAGTTGGGATGGAGTGAGGAAGGTTTGAGATAGAGAGGGGAGGGAACAGAGCTGGGAGCGGGGTGTGAAGGAGACGGCTATACAGAGCGATATCACACTGCTGGGAGCCAGCGGTCCTCCAGGCGGGCGTGCGGATCACAGATCACAGGTCCTCCAGGCCAAGCGGCGGCAGGTCGATGCCAGCCTGGGCCTGAGCAAAGATGATAGAGTGTTGTAGGGGAACAGTGTGTGAATCTTATAGAAACTTACAAAATTCTTAAGGGGTTGGACAGGCTAGATGCAGGAAGATTGTTCCCGATGTTGGGGAAGTCCAGAACTAGGGGTCACAGTTTAAGGATAAGAGGGAAGTATTTTAGGACCGAGATGAGAAAATCATTTTTTACACAGAGAGTGGTGAATCTGTGGAATTCTCTGCCACAGAAGGTAGTTGAGGCCAGTTCATTGGCTCTATTTAAGAGGGAGTTAGATGTGGCCCTTGTGGCTAAAGGGATAAGGGGGTATGGAGAGAAGACAGGGATGGGATACTGAGTTGGATGATCAGCCATGATCATATCAAATGGCGGTGCAGGCTCGAAGGGCCGAATGGCCTACTCCTGCAGCTATTTTTTATGTGTCTATGTTATAGCTCATCTATCACTTCACCTATTTTAATTAATTTTATTGTAAATGTATCCCCCCTGTTTCCACCAATTTCCCCCCCAGTCCCCTCCTTTGTGTAGTTTCCCTTGTATTACTTTAACACACACTGTGCACAAAATTAAATTTAACGGATATATAAATATATATATGGCCTGTTTCCGTGCTGTAATTGTTATATATATATGTGTGTGTGTGAATATGTGTTTGTGTGTGTGTGCCTGTGTGTGAGAGGGAAGTTAGAAATAAATAAAGTTCCTTTTCATGGATCAGAAGCATGGTTTCCACTTATTGCTCACCCCACGTAGAGCTAATGACTGAAATGCCGACCCTTCTACATACTGAGGGAGCTGGTCAGACTTCATAACAGCCGTTTATGTACCACCGAGCGCAGACGTGAAGGATGCTATGACAGAGCTCTACAACAACGTCAGTGAGCAGCAGAGGGAACATCCCGATGCTTTCTTTATGGCAGCTAGGGATTTCAACCAGGCAAGTCTTACATCTGTTCTGCCTAAATTCTACCAGCATGTGAACATCGCAACCAGGGGAATGAACCCACTAGACCTGGTGTACAAAAACATCAAAGATTCATATAGAGCAGCCCCCCTCCCCCATATCGGCAACTCTGACCACCTGGCGGTTATGCTCACACCTGCATACAGACCCAGGGTGAAACAGGACAGGCCAATGGTCAAATAAGTCAGAATATGGCCACAGGGAGCTACCACAGCACTGCAAGACTGTTTTGAAACCACACAGTGGGCCATTTTCAGAGGCAGCAACATGTGTCAGTGGCACTGACCTCCAAGAATATACAGAGGCCTTCATCAAATACATCAATAAATGCATTGATGATGTGACTGTGGTTAAAACCGCCAAGAGGTGTGCCAATCAGAAACCTTGGCTAACTGGGGAAGCTGAGAGTCCGAAATGCTGCATTCAAATCTGGGGCCAATGCAGCATATAAATTGGCATGGAGTAACCTGTCCCGGGGGATCAGGGAAGCGAAGAGGCGGTATGTACAAAAACTAAACGGCCACTTCACAAACAACAAAGACACACATCGCTTGTGGCAGGGATTTCATACCATTACTGACTACAAGCCCCCCCCCTTTTTGTTTTTGTACATACCGCCTCTTCGCTTCCCTGATTGCAGATATGCCAAAATGGCCCCCCTCTACTAGACGAATTAAATACGTTTTATGCACGTTGTGAGCCTAAAAACACGACTCAGACACAAGCACTCCTGCCATCACCCAGCGACCAGTCACTCAGGCTGTCCACAGCCAGAATTAAAAAGGCCTTTGCCAGTATCAATCCACGCAAAGCTGCAGGGCCGGATAACATCCCTGGACGCGTTTCAATGGACTGCGCAGAGCAACTGAAAGATGTTTTTATAGACATTTTTAAAATCTCACTCAGCCAGGCAGTAGTGCCCAACTGCCTCAAAAGTGCCATCATCGTTCCCGTCCCGAAGATGCCCAACCCAGCCTGTCTCAATGACTTTCATCCAGTTGCTCTCACACCCATATTAATGAAGTGTTTTGAGTGGGTGGTCATGCAGCACATTAAAAACAGTCTCCCTGCCAACCTGGACCCACTGCAGTTTGCTTACAGAGCCAACCGGTCCACAGAGGACGCAGTCTCTACAACACTCAGGTGTTGAAGGTGGACACTGGCACTTGCAACTGGGTCTTTAACTTTTTGACGCAGCGACAGCAGACAGTCAGGGTGGGCAGCCGGACATCACAAACCATCGCTGTGAGCACTGGCTCACCCCAAGGCTGTGTCCTAAGCCCCCTGCTGGTCAGTCTGCTTACTCATGACTGTACTGCAAGACTCAGCTATAATTATATCAATAAGTTCGCTGATGACACAACAGCGGTTGGGTCTCATCAGTGACAACAATGAATCGGCATACAGGATGGAGGTGAGCTGCTTACAGATTGGTGCAGATCTCACAATCTCACCCTCAACGTGGAAAAGACGAAGGAGATGGTGATCGATTTCAGGAGGGCTGGGAAACACCATCACACACCATTGCATATTGATGGTGCTGCTGTGGAGAAGGTCAGCAGTGTGAAGTTCTAGGGACTTCACCTGGTGGACGAACTGACCTAAACGACCAACACCACAGCAGTGATCAAAAGTGCTCAGCAGCGGCTCCACTCCCTCTGGAGACTAAGAAAAGCAGGTATCCCTACTGTTCATCTAAGGACCTTCTACAGGGGTACCATTGAAAGTATACTGACCTACGGCATCACTTCCTGGTTTGGGAGCTGCAAGGCTTATGAACATAGGCAGCTAAACAGGATAGTGAAGACAGCCAGTAGGATCATTGGTGCCCCACTCCCTTTCCTGTTGGAGATCTATCAGAAGGGCAGCATCCACAGAGCCATCTCCATTATTAAGTACCCCTATCACCCATCACACCACATCTTCTCCATTCTGCCATCTGGGAAGAGGTACAGGAGCACCAGCTGCAAAACCAGCAGGATGCTACATAGCTTCTTCCCACAGACAATAAGACTGGTTAACGGACTGTGTCCCTTCCCCATACATCATACGCCAACACATCAAACCTTGCCCAAACTTTGACAGCTAGGTACCTGTCAAGGAAAAGCCACTGTTCGGTCTGAATGTCTTTTAGTTCAATTTTTAGGCCTATTTTAGATATGGTCATTTTAAAGTTGTATGTATTCTGTTTTTATTAACTGCACTGACAGGAACTGATTGAGAAACAATTTTTCGTTTCTTCTGTGTATGTAAGTACTCAGTGAAATGACATTAAAGTAAATACTGAATATATATGTATAATTAAAAGCATCATCTTGACCATTTCCAGTTTGCGCTGTGTATTGATTTTAGGAAAAAAAACTACCACGTATTGCTGCGATGTTTGGCCATCTTACTCACAGTCCCCCTCCAGTGATCAGGCCCCGAGGATTTTTCCCACCGATGAAAAATAAAAGAATTATGAGTGTTTAGAAAATCTTGAGATCCTGTCAATCACCGCCATGAAGGTAACACTGGTAGTGGGGGAGCGGGACTATAAAAGCCCGGATGCTGGAAATCAGTCTCAGTCTCTCTGCAAGATCGTGAGGAAGATGCCATGACTCTCAGTCTGCTGTGGATCAACTGAACTGAACTCAACTGTGAGTGTGCAATGTACTTGAATAAATTATTTGTTAGCCCTTGGTGAAAATGAAGCAAATTGTTTGGCCTGCTGCCCTGCCTGTATTTGAAACAGAAATATTTTATTTATTAGTTCCAAGTGTGTTTAGTTCAAAAGTCCCACTCATTTCGTAACTGTCGGTGTGAGTGTTTGTGTGTCTGGTGTGTGTGAGTGTGTGTGTGTGTGTGTGTGTGTGTGTGTGGTGTGTTGTGTGTGAGTGTCTGTGTGTGTGTGTGGTGTGTGAGAGTGTCTGTGTGTGTGGTGTTTGTGTGAGTGTATGCGTGTGTGGTGTTTGTGTGGTGTTTGTGAGTGTATGTGTCTGTGCCTGTGTATGTGGCTGTGTGTGTGTCTGTGAGTGTGTGTATGTGTCCATGTGTGTGACTGTGTCTGTCTGTGTGTGTGTGAGCGTGTGTGTGATTGTGTGTGTGTGTGTATATGTCTGTGTGTGTGTGTGTGTGTCTGTGCGTGTGTGTGAATGTGTCTCTGTGTGTGTGAGTCTGTGTGTGTGTGTCTATGTGTGTGCCTGTCTGTGTGTGTGTGTGTCTGTGAGTGTGTGAGCCAGTGTGTGTGTGAGTCAGTGTGTGTGTGTGACTGTGAGAGTGTCTGTGTGTGTGTCTGTGTGGACATTGTGGGCCAAATGGATTCTTAGGCTGGCAGCCTGGTCACTGTGGCCTGGCAGCTCAGTCACTGTGGCCTGGCAGCTCAGTCACTCAGGCCTGGCAGCTCTGTCACTCAGGCCTGGCAGCTCTGTCACTGAGGCCAGGCAGCTCTGTCACTCAGGCCTGGCAGCTCAGTCACTGAGGCCAGGCAGCTCTGTCACTGAGGCCAGGCAGCTCTGTCACTGAGGCCAGGCAGCTCTGTCACTCAGGCCTGGCAGCTCAGTCACTCAGGCCTGGCAGCTCAGTCACTCAGGCCTGGCAGCTCAGTAACTCAGGCCTGGCAGCTCAGTAACTCAGGCCTGGTGCGCTGGCAGCTCATAAACTGCCAGGAATTCTGCCGAAAACAGGTGACAGACTCTGTGAGAGAAGGTGGAGAGGGTGAACAATCAATTTTAGAGATTTTATCTTTATTTTACAGATCACAGCAATGAAGGTGGAAAGTCTATCCTTGCGTGGATCTCTAGAGCGCTAGTATGGGTGTTGTGCACTGAAGGGACTGGTTTCCAGAGGGCTGGTATGGACATTATGGACTGAATGGATACTTGGACTTGCAGTTCAGTGAGTCATGGCTGGTGGGCTGGCAGTTCACTAAGTCATGGCTGGTGGGCAGGCACTTCAGTCACTTACAGCTGGTGGGCTGGCAGTCCAGTCACTCATGGCTGGTGTGGTGGCAGTTCACTCAGTTCCCCCTCCTCCCTTCACCCACCACTCTGCTCCTTGCCATTCCCCTCCCCCCACGCATGCAGTCCATCTCCCCTCAACTTTCCCCAATGCACACTTAATGGCTCTCCGACAGCACAGCCATTCGTGCCTATTAGGTTTCCATTGTGATGAAGAACATGGCAGGCATGGCAAGTGGAAAAAGGATTTATTACAGTTTAAAAGGTGATTGACTCTTAAAACATAACAACAATTTAAATGTTAAAGATGAGATGTATTAAGTTATTTCTTGTTGTGTTCTGCTGCTCACTGCCTCTTCCTGCCTCTTTGCTGTTGATTAAAAAAAGACAATTTTAATATAGAGAGATTGTGCGATCAAATTTTAACAAAGAAAATCTGAGAATTTTCCTCAAGTCATAATTGAGTGCAGGCCTGCACATCCCATCTCACAGCACTCCAAGAAGAGTGCAGGCAGCCGATCCAACCTCACAGCACTCCAAGCAGAGTCCAGGCAGCAAGTCCAACCTCACAGCACTCCAAACAGAGTCCAGGGAGCAAGTCCAACCTCACAGCAATCCACACAGAGTGCACACACAGTCACACCACATACACTCACACACACGCACACACTCTCTCACACACACACAGCCACACACTCAAGCAGACACACACACACACTCAGCAGACACACACTCAAGCAGACACACACTCAAGCAGACACACACACACCACACACATACACAAACACATACACACACACAGTCACACACACTCACTCATTCAGGAACAGCTTCTTCCTGACAGCTATCAGGTTATTAAACATAGCGAATAAGCTCTGAACTACAAACAACAATATTATTAGTACTATTTAAATAGACAATAGACAATAGGTGCAGGAGTAGGCCATTCGGTCCTTCGAGTCTGCACCGCCATTCAAAGTGATCATGGCTGATCATCCCCAATCAGTACCCCATTCCTGCCTTCTCCCCATATCCCCTGACTCCACTATCTTTAAGAGCCCTATTTAGCTCTCTCTTGAAAGCATCCAGAGAACCGACCTCTGAGGCAGAGAATTCCAGACCATATTTGTTATTTATTGAACACTCACACTCGCACACACACCCTCCCCCTCACACACACACACCCTCCCCCTCACACACACACACACACACACCCTCACACACACACACACTCACCCTCACACACACACTCACACACACACCCTCCCCCTCACACACACACACACACACCCCCACACACACACACCCTCCCCCTCACACACACACACACCCTCCCCCTCACACACACACACACACACCACCCACACACACACACACCCTCCACACACACACACACACACACCCACCCCCACCTCACACACACACCACACCCTCCCACTCACACACACACCCTCCCCCTCACACACACACACCCTCCCCCTCACACACCCACCCCCCCTCACACACACACACACACACACACACACACACCCTCACCCTCCTCCCACACACACACACTCCCACTCACACACACACCACCCCTCACACACACACACCCTCCCCCTCACACACACACACCCTCCCCCTCACACACACACACCCTCCCCCACACACACCACCCTCCACCTCACACACACACACCACCCCCTCACACACACACCCTCCCCCTCACACACACCCTCCACCTCACACACACACACACACACACCCGCACACTCCACATCACACACACACCCTCCCCCTCACACACTCACACACTCCCACACACACACATACTCCACACACACACACACACACACACACCCTCACACACACACCCTCCACCTCACACACAGACACACCCTCCCCCTCACACACACACACCCTCCCCCTCACACACACACCCTCCCCCTCACACACACACCCTCCCCCTCACACACACACACACTCACCCACCACACACACACACACACCCTCCACCTCACACACACACACACACCCTCCACCTCACACACACACACACCCTCCCCCTCACACACACTCCCTCTCACACACACACACACCCTCCCCCTCACACACACACACCCTCCACCTCACACACACACACACACACCCCACACTCACACACACACCAACTCACACACACACACCCTCCACCTCACACACACACACCCTCCACCTCACACACACACACCCTCCACCTCACACACAGACACACCCACACACACACACACACACACTCTCACACACACACTCACACACACTCACACACACACACACACACACACACACACACACACACACACACACACCCACACACACACACACACACACACACACACACACACACACACACACACACACCCACCCTCCACCACACACACACACACACACACACACTCTCTCACTCATTCAGGAACAGCTTCTTCCTGACAGCCATCAGACTATTAATCATAGCGAATAAGCTCCCACTCACACATACACACCCTAGAACTCACACACTCAGACTCACACACACACAGACACACACCACACACACTACAGTGGGGGGGTTCAGTGTGGGGGGGGTCAGTGGGGGGGGGGTACAGTGGGGGGGGGTACAGGGGGGGGGGTACAGTGGTGGGTACAGTGGGGGGGGGGTACAGTGGGGGGGTTACAGTGGGGGGGAGGGTACAGTGGGGGGGAGGTACAGTGGGGGGGTGTACAGTGGGGGGGGTACAGTACAGTGGGGGGGGTACAGTGGGGACAGGGTACAGTGGGGGGGAGGGGGGTACACAGGGGGGTACACAGTGGGGGGGGTACAGTGGGGGGTACAGTGGGGGGGAGGGGGTACAGTGGGGGGGTACACAGTGGGGGGGGGGGGGTACAGTGGGGGGGTACAGTGGGGGGGAGGGGGGAGTACAGTGGGGGGGTACAGTGGGGGGGTAAGTGGGGGGAGGGGGTACAGTGGGGGGTACAGTGGGGGGGGTACAGTGGGGTGGGGGGGGTACAGTGGGGGGGTACATGGTTTTATTTTACATTATTACAGGGGGGGTACAGTGGGGGGGGGTACAGTGGGGGGGACAGGGGGTCACGAGGGGGGTACAGTGGGGGGGGTACGAGGGGGGGGTACAGTGGGGGCGAGGGGGGGTCAAGTGGGGGGGTACAGTGGTTGGGTACGTGGGGGGGTACAGTACTTAGCGGAATGGGGTACACAGTGAGAAGTGGGGGGGTAGGGTGGGGGGGGGGTGGGGTTACAGTTGGGAGGGGGGGGTTACAGTGTGGGGGGGAGGGGGGTACAGTGGGGGTACGGGGGGGGGGGGTACACCCAGGTGGTTGGGGGGGTACAGTGGGTGTGTACCGGGGGGCAGGGGGGAGTGGGGGTGGGGGGGGGTGGTACGTGGGGTGGGAGGCGGTGTTTGTGCTGGGGGGAACCTGGGACCCGGGGCCGCGAGCGTCCTGCCGGTGACGTCCGCCTGCCCAGCCCTGACTGCCGCCGTGACGTCACCGCCCCAGTCGCAAGGAGAAGCAGATGGCGGCTGTTTCCGGTTGGGATGGCGGCTGGACACACGATGCGGCTGTGACACCAAGATGGCGGCTGTGACACAAGATGGCGGCTGTGTGAACAAGATGGCGGCGTGGCTGCGACGGCCCGACGGACAGAAGCGATTGGGCGACGTTGCGGGTCGAGACCCCCTTCTTCAGACTGAAGGTAGAAACAAAACATAAAATTGTCATAGAGTGTGGAAACGGGATCTTTAAATAAGGGGCGGGGCGGGGCGGGGGGATCAAGATTCACTTGTCACTTAAACCGATGCAGTGAAATGAATGAACGAATTAATCCGTTTATTGACCCAAGTGTTCACGTACTTACAAGGAGCAATGTCGGGTGGTTATCTCTGCATTGCTGCTCCGCTCGCAAGTAGCAACACCACATACAATAACAATTAAGAATGACACGTAAAATATTAAACATTTGAGTTACCCTGGGTGATTTAATTTAGGACTGAGATTTAATAACACAATTTCACACAGACAGAGGGCTGTGAACCTGTGGAATTGCCTTGTCTCACAAAACAGTGGAGGACAATTCACTCGATGCTTCCAATGAATTGGCCTCCACTGGGTTAGGAAGCGTTAGGAAGAAGAATGAAAAGCAGGACTTCTCGGGCGGTTATCTCTGGATTGCTTCCAGCACCTCACGCTAGTGAGAGCAGGAACAGGGGGATTGGGGATCTGAATGTGTGGCTGAGGGGCTGGTGCTGGGAGCAAGAATTTAGTTTTATAGACCACTGGGATCTCTTCTGGGGTAGGGGTGACCTGTGCAAAATGGACTGGTTACACCTTAACTGGAGGGGGACCAACGTTCTGGCAGGCAGGTTTGTCGTGCTACACGTATGGGTTTAAACTAAATAGTGGGGGGCTTGATAAATTGGGACTATAATGATGGAGTTAAAGGGGAAGTGAGTGCAGGAAATGGTACGAAAGACTCCCGAATTAATGGGAAGGAAAGTTCGAGAAGGGATAAGAGAGTAAGGTCAGGGCCACCGGTGTGAGAGGGGAGGTGAATACCGAAGTTAAAGTGTTGTATATGAATGTTGTATAAGGAATAAAGTGGACGAGCTTGAAGCTCGGTTAGAAATTGGCAAGTATGATGTTGTGGGAATTACAGACACATGGCTGCAAGAGGGCCAGGGCTGGGAACTGAATATTCCTATACGTCCTATTGAAAAGACAGGCAGGTGGGCAGAGGGGGTGGGGTAGTCCTGTTGGTGAGGAATTAAATTCAGTCCCTTGCAAAGGGTGACATAGAATCAGGAGATGTTGAGTTAGTGTGGATAGAACTGAGGAATTGTAAAGGTAAAAAGACTAATGGGCCAACTACAGGTAGCCTGGACATAGGGTGCAAGTTGATTCAGGAATTACAATTGGCATATCATAAAGTTAATGCTACGTTTGTTATGGGGGATTTCAACATGCAGGTCGACTGGGTAAATCAGGTTGGGGTACTGGACCCCAAGAAAGGCAGTTTCTGAGTGCTTCCGTGATGGATTCTTAGAGCAGGTTGTACTGGAGCCTAACAGGGAGAAGGCAATTCTGGATTTAGTGTTGTACAGGTATAATGAACCAGGTTTGATAAAGGGAACTTGCAGTTAAGGAGGCCATTAGGAGATAGTGACCGTAATATGGTAATTTTAATCTACACAATTGGAGAGGGAGAAAGGTAAATCGGATGTGTCATTATTACTATTTGAACAAAGGGGGCTATGGAGCCGTGAGGGAGGAGCTGGCCAAAGTTGACTGGAATGATACCCTAGCAGGGATGACAGTGGAACAACAATGGCAGGTATTTCTGGGAATAATACAGAAGGTGTGGGATCAGTTCATTCCACAGAGGAAGAAAAATTCCAAGGAGAGTAAGAGGCGACCGTGGCTGACAAGGGAAGTCCGGGATAGGTGAGTTGGGTAG
>NW_026576290.1:92500-126935 GCF_028641065.1 Leucoraja erinaceus
GTGTCGGCACCCTCCGGTCTTATGACTAGCTCCCACCTGGCGGCAGGAAGGTGAAGCCCTCAGTCCTATGACATCCGAATACAGCGAGGAACCCGGCGTGGTCATCCGAATATCTTTGTTTCTCTTTTTTTTATGCAATGTAATTCAGATTCAGATTCAATTTAATTGTCATTGTCAGTGTACAGTACAGAGACAACGAAATGCATTGGTGTTGGTGTCGTAGCGTTTCCTGTAAATAAATCTTACTGTAAGCTTTGTTTCGTTTTGAAATATAACATTTTATTTTACGGTTTAGTATTGTTTTTGTTTTGAATCACATATATTGGGGCACCATAATCTTTTCAGTGCTTAGGGCCTCTAAAGGGCTTAATTCAGCTCTGCCCGGTGAGACCACTCCTGGAGTATTGTGTGAAGTTTTGGTCTCCTAATTTGAGGCAGGACATTCTTGCTATTGAGGGAGTACAGAGTAGGTTCTCCAGGTTAATTCACGATATGATGAAAGAATGGGTCGTCTGGACGTGTATTCGTTGGAATTCTTTGGATGAGTGGGGATCTTATCGAAACATATAAAATTCTTAGAGGATTGTACAGAGTAGATGCAGGAAACATTTTCCTGATGTTGGTAGAGTCCAGAACCAGGGGTCACAGTTTAAGGTTGGCCATTTAGGACTGAGATGAGGAGAAACTTTATTACACAAGGAGCTGTGAATCTGTGGCATTCTCTGCCACAGAAGGCAGTGGAGGGGTGCGTGGGGGAATGGGTGTGTGAGGGCTAAGGGCAAAGATCCTATAGCAGAGCAAGATAGGCTACTCCTGCTAAATGCAATGGACTGACGTGTAGTACGCTATGGAGGGGATCATGGGCATTTTTCCACGCCCATTTTAGCAACCTGAGCCTACCTGACCCGACCCGACCCGACTCGCACTGTAATCAATGTTACGGGGCAACAGTTTGTGTGGGTTAGATTCATAAATCTGTCAGTTCAAACTTCTTGTCAAGAATAAAATTTGATTCTGGTAATTGTTTTTTTTAATGTTTTTTAAATCATTTCTTTTTAAATGGCTCACAAGCAGTGTTTGAGTTGATTTTGTAGTAACCGGAACCGACCCGACTCGCAGGGTGATTGACAGGGGGGGACTTCTTGTGCGTGATTATAGGGTTAGATTCATAATTCTGTTAGTTCATAATTCTGTTGATTCTTGTTAAAGAATAAAATGTTTATAAACACACATACATGAAAATTATATAAATGTATATAACGCACACAATTATATTTCTTCTAATCCAATAATGAACTTTATATTTCAGACTAGACAAGGGACATTAAATAAGAAACATTGTAAATAAGAAACATTGTAAACCTCCCTGCAACTTCACACACACTAGGCCTTATCCCCCCCCCCCCCCCCCCCCCCTCCCCGCCCGCCGCTCCCTCTCCCCGCCTGCCCCCTTACCTGCCAATGCCCCCCCCCCCCTCCTATGCCTCTCTCTCCTCGCCGCCCCCCACCCCCACACTCTCTCTCCTCGCTGCCCCCGGGCCCCGCACTCTCTCTCCTCGCTGCCCCGGACCCCGCACTCTCTCTCCTCGCTGCCCCGGGCCCCGCACTCCTCCCCGCTGCCCCGGGCCCCGCACTCCTTCTCCCCGCTGCCCCGGATCCCGCACTCCTTCTCCCCGCTGCGGATCCAATCTTTGGCCGGAAGCAAGAAGGCGGGAGCAAGAAAGCGGAGCAAGATGGCGGAACAAGATGGCGGAGGCAGGTTGCTAAAATGAGGCATAAAATCACCCATGAATCCGCCCATGAACGTACCTCACTTTTGCGTGAGAGTAACCCATCTTGCTCTGCTATAGGATCTTTGGGTAAGGGGCGCTGCACCCGCAAGTGAATTGCACGCACGGTGCCCTGATATCGCCGCCCCTGCCATTGTGCAGAGTAACGTGGGGGGCGGCATGCATCATGGGAAGTAGGTCACACAATGCTGTATTCACTCATCGGGTTGGATGTTTTTTCGGTCACGACCCTTCTGCAGACCTGAAATGTTGCCTATCCATGTTGACCAGAGATGTTGTCTGACCTGCTATGTTACTCCAGCACTTTGTGTCTTTTTGTGTATGAACCAGCATCTGCAGTTCCTTGTGTCTACCAAAGATAGACACAAAGTGCTGGGGAAAAAATATGGGCAGCGTTTCAGGTTTTGGGACACTTGGCTATTTGTCGATTTTCCCGATATTGGGGGAGTCCAGAAGAATAAGATGTCGGCCACTTAGGACTGAGATGAGGAAAATCTTTTTCACCCAGAGAGTTGTATATTTGTGGAATTCTCTGCCACAGAATTGTATCTATTGACTATTGACACACTATTGACTATTGACTATTGTATGCAAATTCACTGGATGTTTTCAAGATAGAGTTAGATTTAGCTCTGACGGCTAACGGAATCGAGGGATTTGGGAAGAAAGTAGGAACGGGGTACTGTTTCTGGATGATCTGTCATGATCATATTACATGGCGGTGCTGGCTCGAAGGGCCGAATGGCCTACTCCTGCACCTATTGTCTATGTTTTTTTGAAACGTCACCTCTCCACGTTCCCCACGAATGCTGCCCGACCCGCTGAGTTACTCCAGCACTCTGTGACTTTCTTCCCATTATGCATGCTGCCCCCCACGTGACTCAGCTGCAATCACCGGCGGGGCGGTGCTGGCAGTCCCCCCTCGGATTCGTGGTGACGTCAGGGCGCTGGTCGTGCACGTCGTGTGTGTGGCAGACATCACGATGCATGGTGGGGATACGTCATGGCGCAGGGCGGCTGGGTGGCCGACGTGCGGCCCCCCCTTCTCCCACTTGCTTCCTTATTCCCCCCTCACCTCTCCCTCTTCTCGCCCTCCCCTCACTTCCACCATCCTCATCGCCCTTCCCTCCTTCGCCCCGCACTTCACCCCCTCACCCTCTCCCCTTCCCCCTCCACCCCCCTTCAAGCACTAGTAATGTCCACGCATTTGTAATGCTCTGTTTGTTAATGCTCTGTGTTGCCCTCCTGCAGGGTTTAGGAGCCGTTGCTGTGGAAGGAGTATCGGGGACGTGAGAGGCCATTGAGGGCAGCCAGGGTGCTGGTGAGCCCCCCCTCCCCATCTCCTTGGTGTGCGGCTGAGCTTCGATGGAGGAACACATGGCGGAGCACAACAAGGAGAAGCGTTGTGAGTGCGATGTGTGTGGCAAGGCCTGGCAGTACCCATGCCATCTGGAGATCCACCGGCGGGTTCACACGGGAGAACGCCCATTCGACTGCACGGAATGTGGCAAGAACTTCACCAGCTACTACAACCTGCAGCGGCACAACCGCAGGCACTACGGCGAGAGGCCCTTCAGCTGCTCGGAGTGCGGCAAGGGTTTCACAACGACGCAGGATCTGAAGAAGCACCGGCGGGTGCACACGGGCGAGAAGCCCTATGGTTGCTCCACCTGTGGCAAAAGCTTTACCCAGTTGTCGGGGCTGCTGAATCACCGGCGGGTGCACAGCAGTGAGCGTCCCTTCACTTGCTCCGCCTGTGGCAAAGGCTTCAAGTCATCGCCGGAACTGAAGGTGCACAGGCGGGTGCACACCGGGGTGTGGCCCTACACCTGCAGCGACTGCGGCAAGGGCTTCACCAGAGCTTGCAGCCTGCTGGTGCACCAGCGCACCCACACCAGCGAGCGCCCCTACACCTGCGCCCAGTGCGGCAAGGGCTTCACCTGCTCCACCCAGCCTGCTGAAGCACCAGCGGGTGCACGCCGGTGACAGTCCCGTCCCCGGGCATTTCGGCTGCTCCGATCGCAGCTAGGACTTCGAGAAGGCGCAGGGGCCTGAAGATCCACCCGCGGGCGTACACGGGAGCGAGGCCCTGCGGCTCCTCCACCTGCGGCAAGAGCTTTGCCCAGTTATCGGGGCTGTGGGTGCACCGGCGGGTGCACAGCAGTGAGCGGCCCTTCACCTGCTCTGCTGCGGAGGCTTCAGACTGCGGCACAGGCTTGCACAAGACGTCCTGCAGCACTGCGAAGGGCTTCACCCGCTCCAGCAACCTGCTGGTGCACCAGCGCACCCACACCAGTCAGCGCCCCTACACCTGCATCCAATGCGGTAATGGCTTCACCAGCTCCACCAGGCTGCTGTCCCACCAGCGGGTGCACACCGGCAACCGTCCCGTCCCCAGACTGGTGTGTGGAGAGCGCTTTGCCATGACCTCCCACGCCCTGTCTCGCCAGAGCGAGGACACCAGTGGCCAGCCCTATGACTGCCCGTACTGCGGTGAGGCATTTGACAGTTCGCGAGGATTGCGGCAGCACCAGCGGGCCCACGCCAGTGAGCGGCTGTTCCCACCGTGACAAGAGAGCACGAGGGCTGCGGGAGCACCAGCGGATACACACCAGAGAGAGACCCTTTGGGTGTGCTGAGTGTGGCAAGGGTTTCACCCACGCGGTGAGCGTCCCTTCCCCTGCCCGTCCTGTGGTAAGTGCTTCACCTGCCTTGACCACCTGCTGGAGCACCGGCGAGTGCACACCGGCCAGCGTCCCTTCACCTGCTCACTATGTGGCAAGGCCTTTGCCCGCTCCTCCAGCCTACTGGCACACCGCCACGTGGATAGGTGCTGTTTGGGTAGACAAAAATGCTGGAAGGAATGGGTAATGTTATGTGGGAATTGAGTTTTTTGAAAAAAAATTTAGGTCGGTCTATTGGTATTGATTGAAATAAGTGCAACATTTGTGGGAGAAAAATCATTTTTATGGCTTATTCTGCCTATTAAAGACATCGGAAGAGTTTTCCAAAATTGGGTCAAAGCATGTAACTTGGTAAGTAAAGGCAAATAATTTGCATTAAATAAAGAGTTGTATTTTCTAGTTATTTGAATACCCAGATATTTAAATTTTTCTGTGGCAATTCTAAATGGGAATTTATATGGGACTATAAATCCCATAGAATCCAAAGACTACATTTATATAAACCCAAACAATTCGATGGACTTACACTTCCCAATTTGGACTTACTACTGGACATATAATATCAAAATGTAGTCACTGGTTGGACAACTCAACACAACAGGCAGAATGGATAGTAATGGAGAGAGAGGGTTGTTCTCCTTTTAACATAGGAGCGATCCTTCTCTCCCCAATAAAACTGAATAATACAATATACAAGGGAAATCCGAATATCCATAGAAACATAGAAAAATAGGTGCAGCAGTAAGTGTTACGACTCCCGGATGCAGGTACTTCAGAGCCTCGTAACATAATTCAAAAAACCAGGTTCAAGTTCAAAAATCTTTTAATTATTCAATGGAACACAAAATCCAAACCTGATTTAAACAACCCAGTCAGGGATATGGATGGACTAACAAACAATTAAACAGTGCTCCAGCCAGCCACGTAATGGGCCGTCGAACCAGAGACTCTAAAACCTGCCTAAAGAGATATAACCTTGAAACAAAATACACGAAAACACTAAGGTCAGCCCTTATCCGTCCCGATTCAATATTTGTTAACAAGTAATGGTGAAAGTACACAAAGTTCTATGCCATGTGGCCAGTCCTTCTGCAGCTCACACCAGCAGACTGCTCACGTCAGGGTTGACGAAGAAGAGAGAGAATCCTGGGAGATTCTGGTATTTAAGCTTCAGATGAGTCACCTGTCACCTGACGCAGCTTGGCCAATCGGGTACAGGAGCTTTTTAACCCCTTGATTCCAGACTCACAGCTACGAGGCCTGTGCTCGGGAGAGAAACAGAAAGGTAAGTACATAGCATTCACCGGGCGGGTGGGTGGGTGGGGGGCGCTTAACAGTAGGCCATTCGGCCCTTCGAGCCTGCACCGCCATTCGATATGATCATGGCTGATCATCCAACTCAGTATCCCATTCCTGCCTTCTCTCCATACCCCCTGATCCCTTTAGCCACAAAGGTCACATCTAACTCCCTCTTAAATATAGCTAATGAACTGGCCTCAACTACATTCTGTGTCAGAGATTTCCACATATTCACCACTCTCTGTGTAAATAGTGATTTTCTCATCTCGGTCCTAAAAGACTTCCCCCTTATCCTTAAACTGTGACCCCCCTAGTTCTGGACTTCCCCAACATTGGGAATAATCTTCCTGCATCTAGCCTGTCCAACCCCTTAAGAATGTTGTACGTTTCTATAAGATCCCCCCTCAATCTTCTGAATTCTAGCGTGTACAAGCTGTGGGTGCAAATCATACAGCTCCCAGAAAGCGGCCACACAACTGCTTATGGTGTTATAAAAGGAGTTTTGCGTACGTCATGGAGTTGAGCATAAAGGTCCTGCTGCAGCTTTATAGAAACATAGAAACATAGAAAAATAGGTGTAGGAGTAGGCCATTCGGCCCTTCGAGCCTGCATTTTCAATATGATCATGGCTGATCATCCACTCGTATCCTGTACCTGCCTTCTCCCCATACCCACTGATCCTTTTAGCCACAAGGGCCACATCTAACTCCTTCTTTAAGCGGGCAAACTCAAGTATGTGAACATAAGGGAATGCGTCAATTTAAGCAATGACTCAAAGAGGTAATAATAATAATAGTAAGGATCGGACCTAGCAGGGAAAGCCCGATTATCTAAATCACCTTGGAATAAAAAGCTTCATTCTTGAATGACCTCAGTGCCTTTCTTACCAAAGTGTCCGCTTTGGGTCGGGGATTGGCGGCGAGGGCCGAGAGATGTGCCGTCGGAAAACCACGTGATTAGTCGGACAGCCCAGACTCGAGGAGAAACAAGGAACTGCAGATGCTGGTTTACACCACATATAGATACAAAGTGTTGGAGTAAACCCAGCGGTCAGGCAGCATCTCTGCAGAAAACAGACGGGTGACGTTTCCGTTTCTTTTTTCGCCTCCAACTCTTCACACATTCCCATCCCGCTCTTCCAATGTCATCTTCCACCCCCTTACCTTCAGTCTGAAGAAGAGTTCCGACCCGAAACGTCACCAATCCTTTTTCTCCAGAGATGGCACCTGACACACTGAGTTACTCCAGCACTTTCTGTCCATCCCAGGTTTGTGCACGGAATGGAACAGGTTGTGTTGGAGGATTATGGATTTCTCTTCCCTCCCCTCCCCACCCCGCGAAAGGCGCCGACAGACATAGGGGTATTTTTACATGGCTATCTGACAAACCATGGCATGGTTTTGCCACGCCCCTCCGTTACCAGGCTGTGAAAACGGAGAGCATGAGAAAGAGTTTCTTCCCACAGGCCATTAGGACTGTAAACTCCTATCTCACCAGGGACTAACTTACTCTGCCAATTTACAGTTTTGTGGTGTCTTTTTTAAAATTGCTGTTTTTTTTTCATTTATTTCTCCCACAAATATTTAATATGTGGATATGTGATTCTGTTCCATTCTGTTTTGTAGTTGTTTGTGCACAATTCGGAAGCATTGCCACTTTTAATTTCACTGCACATTTCACTGCACTGTGTGTCACGTATGTGACGAATGAACTTGACTTGACTTGACTTGAGCGACGAATCAGTAGGCGACAGTCACGTGGATGCTTCACAATTTTATTCAGGACAAGAGCCAGGAAGATAAGTTACAGCTTTACAAAACTTTGTTTTGGCCTCAGTTGTAATATTGCGTGCAGTTCCGTTCGACCCTTTACAGAAAGGATGTGGAGGGTTTGGAACGGGTGCAGAGGAGGTCTAACATTATCATTTATATATTTGAAGGTATTACCTACAGGAAAAGGGTGGACAGCTTCAGGGACCGACCTGGAACGCATTGCCAAGGGTGGTGGTGGAGCAGATACGATAGGTATTGGATAAGCGCAGAGACAGGCAGGGGATGGGGAGATATGGATGTCGTGCGGGCAGAGACGATTAGATTAACATGGTATCATTCAGGATGCTGGACTGCGCGCCATTCGCTCCCCGCCCCACAATCACGCGCGTACACTTCCACTTCGCATAGGGTCAGATAGTCGTGGCCGGTCATCACCACGTCAACAAAGCGCCCAAGCATCCCGTGACAGTCGAGGACGGCGGTCTCCCCGGCCTTCAGGGAGGAGATCGTCCCGCACCTGCAGGGAAGGAAGATCCCATGGTGGTCAGCAAGTGGTGGCGGTCACAGCACCCCCCCCCCCCCCCCCCCCCATCCCCCCAACCTCCACCCCCCCCGCCCGCCGTGGGACACAGGCACAGGCAGCTGCGAGAGGCGTCTGCCGAACAACAGCCGTTCCCCATCAGCTGCCCCCCCCCCCCCAAGCGACCGTCTCTGCACACCCCACCCACACCGACAGTCTCTGCCACAGAGCTGCCCCACCCACACCGACAGTCTCTGCCACAGAGCTGCCCCACCCACACCGACAGTCTCTGCCACAGAGCTGTCCCATCCCCACTGACATTCCCTCCCACAGAGGTGTCCACACACTCCAAGTGTCCCCTGATCTAAGCACTCCCCACCCCGGCCCAGGTAACCCCCTCCCTGCCTGATGAAGGCCGATAAACCATTGCTCGTTCCCTCTGATCTCCCTTTCAATGCTCTAACCCGGAGAGTACATCAGGTTACCGTAATTGTGTCACCTCTTTGTAAAACAACCCCTCCATCCCTGTAACCGCCTCGTGGGTCTTCGCTGAACTCTTTGGCTTGTAGGTCAGCAGAATTCGCGACTTGCCTGCATTTGGCCCAAACCACTCTCAACCTTTCCAATCCACATACCTGTCCAAATGTATTTTTTTTAAATGTGGTCCTTAGGTTCCGATTAACCCTTCCCCCTCTCACTTAACACCTTATGTCCCCCGGTTCCAAATTCCCCTAACCTTGGGAAAAGACTTAATGCATTCGCCATATCCATTCCCCTCTTGATTTCTACATCTTTAAGTTCACCCGTCTGCCTCCTGCGTTGTAAGAAACAGTCCCAACGTCCCAAACCTGTCCCTTTTGCTCAGGCTCTCGACACATAGCGTTACCCCCGTAAATCTTCTCAGCGCTCTTTCCAGGTGTAGATGGTTTATGCATGCAACCTATAATGTAGCTACATCAATACCACTAACCACGCCTTAGTCATCTCAGTATAACTGTGATATCTTCCCCTTGCTCCTCCCTTGGTTCCAGTACGCCTGAAGACTAGATGCAGTCAGTACTGGGACGTGCTTCACATGTGCCTTTATTAAACACTCAGTAAAGTTACAGTGTGTCAGACTTAACTTCTTTACACCAGGGAATGGCATTTTTGATACAGCAGGCTGACCGAACCTAAACTTGGTGCTCTGTATGCGGTCTCACCAACGTCTTGTACAAATGAAATGTAAAATCCCAATTCATATCCTTAACTATTTATTGTCCTTAAGTTTGAACTGATTGTATCTATGTATGGGACATCTATCTGTTTGGTTAGCAACGGTTTAAATTAAAGGATAGAAATATTAAAGGGGATCAGAGGGAGATCATTTCACCCAGACCTTAGTAGGGATGTGGAACTCAGTAACTGGGTTGGTTCTGACACACCCCCCCCCCCCCCCCCCCCCCCCCCCCCCCCCCCCCCCCCCCCACCACCACCACCACGCCCACCTCGGGGATTACCTGTCACTGAGATTGCTCGTGCTCGACTTGCCCTGTGACGCTAGCACTTTTTCCGCGGGCATACTTACACTGGGTTTTGTCCGCCGTGGTGTTTCAATGCATTGCCAACATGGACCGTCACGTTCTTGAACCGCTCGGAGCAGCAGTCGGCCCTGTTGGTGATCTTCACCGAGAGCACACTTTCCCGCGCGAACAGGTCAACACTCCACCACGGCTCCGACTCCCATTCGGTGTGGGTGCACGATTTGTGGTCGTAGGTGCCGTCCCGAGATCCATCGATCGCTTTGTCCGCAGTTCCGTATTTGTAGGTGGTGGACTGGGTGGCTCTCCCCCGCATCGCTACGTTCCCTGAGCAAACAAATATTTGCCTGCATTTGGCCCAGATCCTATTAAAACCTTCCTATCCATATATCTGTTCAAATGTATTTTAAACGTTGTCATTGGATCCATTTCTAAAGCATCATTGGGCACCTCTTTCGACAAACGGACCATCATCTGAGTGAAACAGTTGCGCCTGAGTTCCCTCTTAAATCTTTTCCCTCTCACTTTAAGCCTGTTTTCTATATTTCCTCTCCACTGGGAAAAAAAGACTGTGTGCACTTTATCCATGGCTTCATGATCCTGCAAATCTCAATAAAGCCATCCAACAGCCCCCGACGTTCCAAAGAAAAAAGTTCCAACCAATCCAACCTCTCTCTGTAACTCAAGCCTGCAAGCCCAGATGAAATCCTGGTGAATCTCTTATGCGCCCTTCCCAACTTATTTTAGTTTAGATTAGAGATACAGCGCAGAAACAGGCCCTTCGGCCGACCGATTCCGCATCGCCCAACGATCCCCGCACATTAGTACATACTAGGGAAAATTTACACTTAAACCAAGCCAATGAACCTACAAACCAGCACGTATTTGGAATGTGGGAGAACGTACTCGGAGAACAGGCAAGCAGCTCACGGGGAGATCGTACAAACTCCGTACAGACAGCACCCGTAGTTGAAATCGAAACCGGGTCTCCGGAGCTGCAAGCGCTGAAAGGCAGCTCCAGCGTGCCGCCCTTAAAGACGTGGCACTTGTAGCTGGGCGACCAGACTCGGAAACAATGCTCGCAGTGTAGCCTCACTGGCATAGGGGTGATCTAATCACCCAACCTAGCGAAGAATATTTGTGTGTTGGTCCCTGAAGCAGATTTGCAATAGCTCCTTATAATTATTCCACTGTCTTAAATCTCTACTCTAACAGCAGCAATTGTCACTCTTATCCCCCTGTCCCACTTAGGAAACCTGAACGGAAACCTCTGGAGACTTTACGCCTCACCCAACGTTTCCGTGCGGTTCTCGGAGGTTTGCAGGTGGTTGCCGGAGGTTGCAGATAGTGGAAGCAGGTAGGGATACGGACAAAAACCTTCGGGAACCGCACGGAAACATTGGGTGGGGCACAAAGTCTCCAGAGGTTTCCGTTCAGGTTTTCTAAGTGGAACAGGGGCATAACTATGTTCTCCTTAATCTCCTCACAGATCTGTCGATTCTCCGTCTCCTGGCACCCAGAGAGCGGTCCCCACCGCCCTTGTAGGTGACCCTTGGACTATATTCAATCGTTCATTATGGACCTAATCGCCCAATAAACATTATGCCCACAGTTCGGACCCGGAGCTGGGATCCCCCCGTACACGGAAATGAGCGGACAGAATGGGCCTTTAAGGAGAGTAGGCATCGGGAGCGTCACAGACAGCGTCTCTCTCACCACAAGCCAACGCGTTGATGGCACCCGCGGTGCAGCAAACAGTGATGACCATCCACACTGCGTCCCGCATCCTGGCTACTTGGCAACAGCGGGATCACTAGCACAACCAAAACCAGCCGAACCAAAACCTGAAACCAAACACAATATGGCTGCAAACTCTCGGGAAATGAGAGGGTGAGTTAATGTTCCCGCCGGAGACTCTTTGACCGACCCCGGAGCGCTGAGCGCTCGCACCTTGGCCCACTCTGTAAGTCCTCGCTGAAATCTCTCTGAAATATCCTATCCCCCCCTCCCCCCCGCCCCCGCCCACCCCACCTCACCCCCACCCTCAACTCTCTCCCGCGACAAACCCGCCGTATTCCCCCCCTTATCTATTCCGCGGGTCAGACCCACAGACTTATATGCGGACCCGGGGCGGCCAGCGACGAAGCCCGGGCTGCAGCATACCTCGCTCGGGATCCTCGGCAGACTGCGGCGCCTCCGTTCTCTGCCGCCTTTTGTGTAGACGCTCAGACACGCCCCCGGCGCACCGGTGGCCCTCTCCACCTCCACTTTTGCCCCGCCCCACACCACCCCGCCGCTCCAAAACAGTTTTTTTGTGTATATCTTTCATTAATTGTTCTTTATCTCTACACCATCGTCTATATCTCACGTTTCCCTTATCCCTAACTCTGAAGGAGTTTGTGGACCCGAAACGTCACCCGTTCCAGCGATACTGCCTGTCCCGCTGAGTTACTACAGCTTTCTGTGCATATTTTCGGTATAAACCAGCATCTGCATTTACTTTCTACACAGAATCATTTGTCTGTTTAGCTCCTATCCATGAACTCGCCCAAATATCGTTTAAACATTCTGATGTTGCCTGTCTCTGGTAGCTTGCTCCAAATACCACCACCTTCTTTGTATCTGAATCAGGACGATGGCGTACAAAAGGATTGGCATAACAATGATAGGTCCCGCCACCTCAGGGATCAACCTCGTGAACCTACGCTGCACTGCTTCAATCACAAGGATATCCTTCCTCAAATTAAGATACCAAAACTGTACACAATACTCCAGATGTGGTCTCACCAGAGCCCTGTATAACTGCAGAAGAACCTCTTTACTCCTTTACTGAATTCTTCTTGATATAGAAGATGTAGATTTTTGATATATATTCTTCCTGCTGTACCTGCACGCCAATTTTCTGTGACTGTGTACAAGGACACCCAGGTCTCGCTGTACCTCCCCCTTATCTAACCTAACCCCATTGAGATAATAATCTGCCCCCTTGTTTTTGCTTCCAAAGTGGATAACCTCACATGTATCTGTATTCTGACTTCAGAATTAAGGGACAGAAGTTTAGGGGTAATATGAGGGGGAACCTCTTTACGCAGAGAGTGGTGGCGGTGTGGAATGAGCTCCCAGTGGAAGTGGTGGAGGCAGGTTCATTGGTATCATTTAATAATAAATTGGATAGGCATATGGATGAGAAGGGAATGGAGGGTTATGGTACGAGTGCAGGCAGGTGGGACTAAGGGGTAAAAAAAATTTGTTCGGCATGGACTTGTAGGGCCGAGATGGCCTGTTTCCGTGCTGTAATTGTTATATGGTTATATGGTTATATGGTATCTATATTATACTGCATCTGCCACGCATCTGCCCACTCACTCAACCTGTCCAGGTCATCCTGCAAACTCCTAACATCCTCTTCACAGTTTACACTGCCACCCAGCTTTGTGTTCACACTGCCATCCGCAAACTTTCTAGTGTTGCTCCTAATTCCCTCTTCCAAATCATTAATAGATATGGTAAATAGTTGCGGCCCCAAGTCAGGCTAACTGGTCTGTAATTCCCCGTTCTCTCTCTCGCTCCTTTCCTGAAAAGTGGGATAACATGTAATGTTTTCCTCCAATCCACAGGAACTAAATCTGAATCTATTGAACATTGGAAAATGGTCACCAATTCATCCACTATTTCTAGATCCACCTCCCCGGGGACCCTGCGATTCAGACCATCAGGTCCAGGGGATTTATCAACCTTCAGTCCCATTAGCCTACCCAATACTATTTCTCGCCTAATGAAAAATTCTTTCAGTTCCTTTACCCCCTTACAGTACATCTAGGAGATTGTTTGTGTCTTCCTTAGTGAAGACAGATCCGAAGTACCTATTCAACTCTTCTGCCATTTCCTTGTTGCCCATAATAATTTTACCCGTGTCTGCCTTCAATGCACCCACATTTGACTTTGCTACGCTTTTTCCCTTAATATATCCAAAGAAGCTTTTACTGTCCTTCTTTATGTTCCTGGCCAGCTTCCCTTCGTACTTCATATTTTTCAGCCCGTATTGCCCGCCAGTGTAACCACCAAGGTCATTGGATTAAGTTACAAAAATGTCCGTGTACTAACAAATAAAATACTCCAAAACGAAGCATAAAACGTGCGGGTGGCGTTTTATTGAGTGAAGCTGAATCAATAATGATCTTATCTCGATTTACTTTTGAACGACAGTTCATTTTAAGTTGCTTCCTCATTTTTCAGTGGTTTCCCGATAATAAAAACGGGTTTAACCGGAGATACATTTTAATATGTTGTCAACCTCCCGTGTTTATCTGAGCAATATGTTTTCGGCAAATTTCCTTCAACCAGTTCGGCTGCGGTGCAAAGATTACTGTCCACTTTCATGGAATTTCCGAAATAGTGTGTTCTTCTCCCGCCGCCACGTTATTTTTCATGTGTAGGAAGGAACTGCAGATACTGGTTTAAACCGAAGATAGATAAAATACACGGTTATAACTCGGCGGATCAGACAGCATCTCTGGAGAAAAGGAACATGTGACGCTACGGGTCCAGACCCTTCTTCAGACCCTTGTTTAATGCCTGATGAATAAATGTTCTGAAATGGAGAAGCGGAGACTTTGAATAATCCAAAGACGCAATAAATACAGATTGCACATCATTTGGAAAAAAACTAGTGATCATTCGCAGTCTAAAATCAAAATTAACACAGCAGCCAAATGCAGCGTGGCGATCCGAAACATGTTCTCCGGAGATGTTAGTTCAGCACTTTTGTTTTTCAAGACAACAGCACCAGGGTAGTGGGAGATGTGGGGTGGGGGGAAACGGGGGGGGGGGGGGTGGGGGGGGATATTTAATGGAACACAAGCCTTGCTGTCCTGTAGACTCTGACAGAAACCTGTTGGTTATGAGAGGTTTAGAGGGATAGAGGCCAAATGTGAGACGAGGACATCCCTCAGTCTCCTGCACTGCAAAGAACAAAAACCTCAAACCTATCCACCTTCTTCTTGCAACTTCAGGAAGGACCTCCAGGAAGGACCTAGCTTGGCATGACACAAGTTGCACCGAGGGGACTTGTTCCGTGCTGTAACAATCTATGACTCCCCATAACCAAACCATGTAAATCTCTCAGAGCGGGAACCATTCTTGAAGCGCACGGAGAGTTGTGACAGAATCCCTGGTTTACAGGCAGGACACAAAGTTGGCGATGTGGGGGGAACTTAAAGGGACATTGACCACCCCCTCGCCCTCTCTGTATTTATTCCCCCTACATTCCCACATTTTCTACATTTTGCAAGGCCTCCCTTGAACGGAGAACGCTCCAATGATCCGCTCTCTACCGCAGGGATTTGCTCGCCACATAATCTAATTGTTTTAGAAATTTACAGCATGGGAACAGGCCTTTGGATATCCAATTCGCCATAAATGACTCGATTATCACATCATTTGGAGGGGGGCTCCTGATCTTCTTCGGGTCTACAATAATTTATTAATACCTCCCGCCCCCCCCCCCCCCCCTCCCCCCCCCCCCCCCGCCCCCCCCCCCCTTTGGGGGGGGCCCGGGGGGGGGGGGGGGGGGGGCCCCCCCGCAGTGGCTGCCGGGTTTGGGGGGGGGTTTGGGGGGGGGGCCCCCGCCCCCCGCCCCTCCCCGGGGACCCAGGGGGAGACCCGGGGGGGGCTTTGGGGCACCCGGCGGGGGGGGGGGCGGGGGGGGGGGGGGGGGGGGGGGGGGGGGGGGGGGGGGGGGGGGGGGGGGGGGGGGGGGTTGGGGGGGGGGGGGGGGGGGGGGGGGGGGGGGGGGGTGGGGGGTGGGGGGTGGGGGGGGGGGGGGGGGGGGGGGGGATATTCCCTGGGGGGGGGGGGAGCCTTGGCCCCCTTAGACCCCCCCTCCCCCCCTCCGGGGGGGGATGAAAGGTTTAGACTGGAACCCAATAGCCCCCACCCCCCCCGGGGCTTATCCTGTAGTCTCACTGCACCGCAAAAAACCGCGCGGCCCCACCCCTAGAAGGACCTTATCCCCACCCCCCCCCCCCCCCCTCCATCCCCTCATTCCCCCCCCCTCCCCCAAAGGGAACCTAACCCTCAAACCCTATCCACCTTTCTTCAACCACCATACCCCGGTAACTCAGAGTGCTACCCCTCCAGGAAGGACTCCCCCCTTTCCTAGCTTGGGCTCCCCCTAATGAACCATGAGGGTCCCCCAGACGGGATGGGACCATTCCTTCCGAAGCGTAACATCTATGAGATCCCCCCAACCAACCCTGTAAAACAGCTCCTCAGAGACAGCGAGAACCATTCTCCCCCCCCCGCACGTGGGATTGTTACTTGAATCCACCCACCCCTACCTCATCACACAGTATGCCCTTCCCCCCCCCCCCTCTACAGTTGGCGGATGTATCGACTTCCATGGGACATTGACCCTGACCACGCACCCCCCCCAAGCCGCCCGCCTCTCCCCCCTATACCCATTCCCCCTCCCCCCAATCCCCTGTTATTCCCTCTAGCATTGGAAGGCCACCCTTGAACCCCCCCGCGCTCCAATTCAACCATCGATTGCTCCTAGACCTGTATCCCTTGGAGGTGCTCCCCACATTCCTAATGCTAGGCCCCCCACCCCCATTTAACCCCCCCCCCCAGCCCACCCCCCTCCCCCAACCACGTTACCCCCCCCCCCTCCACCTCCCCTGCTGCTCCCCCTCCCCTCCTGGCCATATTTTATGAAGGCCAACCGCGCACCCACCCCGCCTCCGGCTCTTCGCGCCGTTGGATTTAGTTTCTTCTATATACACGGTTTAAAGACCCATATCAGGTTTACCGCTTAATTTGCAATTCATTTCACCCCCAATCCAAAAGAAAATCACTCCACAGTTCATTTTTTAAAGAAAACGTGACTTACGCGGACTGCAAAGACTTAATAATGTTTGCAACACACACTTCAGTAGTATATAAGTCTGTATATTTAAATCAAACTTCAACATAAAATGGATTTGACACAAAGGTTCACTGTCACCATTTTAATATGGTAGTAAAAACAGACGAGAAACATGTAGAGCGTATATAGTAACGTCGACATATGATAGTGAACGACAATCTTCTGTTTGAGTGATGTAAACCAACCTGTGCCCTGACAGGGATTACACCAGGCATTTATCTATTCCATCCTACCATTGAATTATTATTTGAGGCCATTCACACCATGCCACACATTACCATTGTAAGTCGACCTCATTTCAGTGTTTAGTTACAACAGGCAGATTACCTAAACAATCTTAAATATTGTCAGATAATTTATTAACCCGGGGGCTGTAAGTGGAAACAAATTGAAAGTATATTTAGAACATAAACCCAGAAAAATAATTGCTTTACCCAAAGAGTGACAAATGTTTGGAATAATCCTGTAACAGAGAAGAGTCCAAATGAAATCATGATCGTTGTAAACTCACGAGTCACTAAGGTAAACGCACGGGCCACTACAACGTGTTTACATGTTTCAATTGTTAACTTCAAAAGTACCTTTTACTCGTGAAAAACTTTAAACATGTTTGAATTTTTTCAAGAGTTATCAAGTTTCACGGATATGTGCCGTGAGAGCCACGAGTCGCTAAGTTGTGTCCACGAGTTCCGATCTTTCCGCTACGTTAATTGTACGTGATTACCACGATTTAACTTTGTTGTAAACTCGGTGTAACTCGTGAGTGAGCTCGCACAGTGTGACAGGTCAAGCTTCCCCCTCACCTAAAACCTTTACCCTCTGGTTCTTGATTCCCCTTCCCTGGGAAAAGACCTATCTATTCCACTCATGATTTTATTCTCCTCTATAAGATCACCCCTCATCCTCCTGCACTACAAATAATAAAATCCTAGCCTGACCCACGACTCCGTATAGCTCAGGCCCTCGAGTCCTGGCAACATCCCTGTAAATCATCCATGGTGTGTTGTGTTCCATGATGTCTGTGTGAATTGAATTGTTTGTGTGTCTTGTAGGAATCGTTTTGTTTGTATGGCTGTAGAAACGGAGATTCGTTTGAGCCTCACTGTGGATCAAATGACGGAATAAATATTGATTGATTGATATGGATTGATATGCACTTTTTCCAGCTGATAGCCAGGAACATCAGTGGGGAGAAACATCTATGGAGAAATAGGATGGGTGATGTTTCGGTTCGGGACCAGTCTGAAGATAGGTCCCAAGCTGAAACATCACCTATCCATTTTCTCCAAATATCTACGAACAAATTGTCCTACTTTAGAAGAGGTGACTTGGTCAAGGCCCCGTTTCCCTGCTATGTCACTCTAACTGGGTTAGGCAGGAAACGGGTTGACTTTAGGTGCAGAGAGCAGAGAGATAGGGTGAGAGGGGGTGGAGAGCGCTGAGAGCAAGAGTGGGGAGAGAGAGAGAGGTAGAGAGGAGGAGAGAAAGGGGGGGGGGGGGGGGGGGGGAGGTAGAGGAAGAGAGGGGAGAGAGAGGGGAGAGAGGTTGGAGAGAAGAGAGAGGGGAGAAAGGGGAGAGGGGGAGAGAAGGAGGGGTGGTGAGAGTGGGTGGAGAGTGCATGGCCAGAGGCAGCTGAATGATGGATTACCAAAGGTATTTAAGAAATGAATGATCACTGAAACAAGCTGTTCTAAACCTGGCAGGTCTGTCACAGAGCTCTGGTTACTTGGAACTGTTGACTTCAATACAGAGTGCTGCAGGCTGCAAACTGCCCACTCAGGTGAGGTGTTGTCAACCTCCCGTGTTTATCTGAGTGATATGTTTTTGGCAATTTTCCTTCAACCAGTTCCGGTTAAATCCGTTTTAAAAACCACTCAGTCACACAGAGGCATCACACGGCTCCCATTGAGTGTCACTGTTTGCAGGGTGAAAGGTCACCCGGTCCCCACTGCTCTGACAAATCTGTAACTCGGGATACAGACACAAGAGCAGTGGGCGGGCAGCATCTCCATCAGGTAGGCTGCCAGAGTATACAGCCGGATATCCACCCATCTGCCAATCACCTGTATCCACCTATCACTTGTCAGGCCTTGGTCTGCCCTCCATCTCCTTCCCAGCTTTCTGTCCCCGACTCCATCATTCTGAAGAAGGATTCTGACATGAAACATCACCTATCCCTGTCCTCCAGAGAAACTGCCTGAACCGCTTATTTCCTCCAGCACTACCCAGCAGGATAGAGATGAGCTAGAAATGCAGGCGGAAAAGGCACGTGGAGTTTAATCTGGACTATTGATGTGTTGAGCTTTAGACAACCATGTGTGAAACATAATGATACAATATATAGCCAAGGCTTAAAGTGAGAGTGAAACATTTAAAAGGGACATAGACGGTGGTGTGTTTGTGGGATGAGCATCCAAAATGTTAAAGGTTGATACAATTTAAGAAAGATAAAGATAGGAAGGGTTTGCAGGGATATGGGCCAGCACAGACAATGGAGACCAGCTGAGTTAGGCAATTTGGTCGGCATGGATGAGTTGGGTTGAAAAGTGTTTCCGTGTTGCACAGACATACTGTAACTATGACACTTAGGGCATTGATGTAGAGGGGCGTGTGAGGGTGTAAGTCCATTGCTTCCTGAAAATGACAACACAAGTAGATGGAGTGCTGAAGATGATGTCCGGCATGTTTGCCTTCATCGGTTGGGGCATCGGTAGAAACGTTGGAAGGGCACATCTGGAGTATTAGAAACATAGAAACATAGAAAATAGATGCAGGAGGAGGCCATTCGACCCTTCGAGCCAGCACCGCCATTCATTGTGATCATGGCTGATCATCCCCTATCAATAACCCGTGCCTGCCTTCTCCCCATATCCACTAGCCCCTAGAGCTCTATCTACCTCTCTTTTAAATCCATCCAGTGATCTGGCCTCCACTGCCCTCTGTGGCAGGGGATTCCATCAATTCACAACTCTCTGGGTGAAAACGTTGTTTTCTCACCTCAGTCTTAAATGACCTCCACTTTATTCTAAGACTGTGGCCCCTGGTTCAGGACTCACCCAACATTGGCTTCATTTTTCCTGCATCTGGCTTGTCCAGTCCTTTTATACTTTTATATGTTTCTATAAATCCCTCCCACCCCCCCCCCCGCATCATCCATCTAAACACCAGTGAATACAAGCCTAGTCTGTTCAATCTTTCCTCATATGACAGTCCTGCCATCCCAGAGATCAATCTCGTGAACCTACGGTGCACTGCTTCAATCACAAGGATATCCTTCCTCTAATTAGGAGACCAGAACTGTGCGCAATACTCCAGATGTGGTCTCACCAGAGCCCTGTACAACTGCAGAAGAACCTCTTTTACTCCTATACTGAAATCCTCTTGTTATGAAGGACAATATTCCATTGGCGTTCTTCACTGCCTGCAGTACCTGCACGCCAACTTTCAGTGACCGGTGTTCAAGGACACCCAGGTCTCATTGTACCCCCCCCCCCCCGCCTTACCGAACCTAACCCCATTGAGATAATAATCTGCCCCCCTTGTTTTTGCCGCCAAAGTGGATAACCTCACATTTATCTATATTATACTGCATCTGCCACCCATCTGCCAACTCACTCAACCTGTCCAGGTCACCCTGCAACCTCCTATCATACTCTTCACAGTTCACACTGCCACCCAGCTTTGTGTCATCCGCAAACTTGCTCGCGTTGCTCCCAATTCCCTCTTCCAAATAATTAATATATATGGTAAATAGTTGCGGCCCCAACACCGAATTCAGGCTAACTGGTCTGTAATTCCCCGTTTTCTCTCTCGCTCCTCTCCTGAAAAGTGGGATAACATTATCTATCCTCCAATCCACAGGAACTGTATCTAAATCTATTGAACATTGGAAAATGATCACTAATGCATCCACTATTTCTAGGTCCACTTCCCTGAGGGCCCTGGGATGCAGACTATCAGGTCCAGGGGATTTATCATCCTTCAGTCCCATTAGCCTACCCAATACTATTTTTCGCCCAATGAAAATTTATTTCAGTTCCTCGACACCCTTAGATCCTCTGTCCTCCAGTACATCTGGGAGATTGTATGTGTCTTCCTTAGTGAAGACAGATCCGAAGTGCCTATTCAACTCTTCTGCCATTTCCTTGTTGTCCGTAATAATTGCACCCGTGTCTGCTTTCAAGGGACCCACATTTGACGTTGCTACATTTCCCTTAACATATCTAAAGACGGGGGGGGGGGGGGGGGGGGGGGGATATTTAATGGAACACAGGCCTTGCTGTACTGTAGACTGCAGAAACCTGTTGGATATGAGAGGTTTAGAGGGATAGAGGCCAAATGTGAGACGAGGACATTCCTCAGCCTCCTACACTGCAAAGAAAAAAACCACAGACCAATCCATCTTCTTCTTGCAACTTCAGGAAGGACCTCCTGGAAGGACCTAGCTTGGCATGAACAAGTTGCACCGAGGGGGCTTTTTCTATGCTGTAACAATCTATGACTCCCCATAACCAAACCATGTAAATCTCTCAGAGCGGGAACCATTCTTGAAGCGCACGGAGATTGTGACAGAATCCCTGGTCTACAGGCAGGACACAAAGTTGGCGATGTATCGAACTTACAGGGACATTGACCACCCCCTCGCCTCTCTGAGTATGTTCCCCCTACATTATTCCTCTATTTGCAAGGCCTCCCTTGAACTGAAACGCTCCAATTGATCGCTCTCTACCGCAGGGATTTGCTCCCACATTATGTAATTGTTTAGAATTTACAGCATGGGAACAGGACCTTTGGCCCACCGAGTCCACGTCAACCATCGATCACCCGTATCGACTCACTTGGAGGTTTGCTCCTCCGCTCTGCTGTTCACAATAATTATGAATTAACACCTCCCCTCCCCCCCCCCCCCCCCCCCCCACCCCACCCGGTCTCGCGCACATGGAATTAGTTCTTCTATATACACGGTTTGAAGACCCATATAAGGTTTACCGCTTAATTTGCAATTCATCTCACCCGTTTCATTGGGCATGGAAAATGATGCCCAATGAAAATTTATTTCAGTTCCTCGACACCCTTAGATCCTCTGTCCTCCAGTACATCTGGGAGATTGTATGTGTCTTCCTTAGTGAAGACAGATCCGAAGTGCCTATTCAACTCTTCTGCCATTTCCTTGTTGTCCGTAATAATTGCACCCGTGTCTGCTTTCAAGGGACCCACATTTGACGTTGCTACATTTCCCTTAACATATCTAAAGACGTTTTTACTGTCCTTCTTTATGTTCCTGGCCAGCTTCCCTTCGTACTAATGCATAAAAAGTGCGGGCCGCGTTTTATTGAGTGAAGCTGAATCAATAATGATCTTATCTCGAATTACTTTTGAACGACAGTTCATTTTAAGCTGCTTCCTCATATTTCAGTGGTTTCCCGATAATGAAAACGGGTTTAACCGGAGATACATTGTAATATGTTGTCAACCTCCGGTGTTTATCTGAGCAAAATGTTTTCGGCAAGTTTCCTTCAACCAGTTCGGCTGCGGAGCTAAGATTACTGTCCACTTTCTTGGGATTTCCTAAATAGTAGGTACTTCTCCCGCCGCCACGTTATTTTTCATGTGTAGGAAGGAACTGCAGATACTGGTTTAAACCGAAGATAGATAAAATAAACTGTTGTAACTCGGTGGATCAGTCAGCATCTCTGGAGAAAAGGAACATCTGACGCTTCGGGTCGAGGCTCTTCTTCAGACCCTTGTTTAATGCCTGATGAATAAATGTTCTGAAATGGAGAAGCGGATACTTTGGATATTCCAAAGACGCAATAAATACAGATTGCACATCATTTGGAAAACAACTAGTGCCCCTTCAGCACTTTTGTGTTTCAAGACAACAGCACCAGGGTAGCGGGAGATGTTGGGGGGAAATATTGAATGGAACACAAGCCTTGCTGTCCTGTAGACTCTGCAGAAACCTGTTGGGTATGAGAGGTTTAGAGGGATAGAGGCCAAATGTGAGACGAAGTCATCACTCAGCCTCCTGCACTGCAAAGAAAAAAAAATTCAAACCTATCCACCTTCTTCTAACAACTCAAGCCTTCCAGGAAGGACCTAGCTTGGCATGAACAAGATGCACCGAGGGGGCTTTTTCCGTGCTGTAACATTCTATGACCCCCCATAACCAAACCATGTACATCTCTCAGACTCAGACTTTGTCACGGAGATTGTGACAAAATCCCTGGTCTACAGGCAGGACACAAAGTTGGCGACGTATCGGATTCACAGGGACATTGACCACCCCCTCGCCTCTCAGAGTATTTTCCCCAAAAGTAAAATTGACTCGTGGAAAGTTTCAAAACATGTTTGATTTTTTGCAAGAGTAGACAAGTTACACGAGAACCTGCCGTTAGCGCCACGATGCACTAAGGTGCGTCCACTAGTGCCGTACGTTAATCGTATCTTATTACCACGAATTTTAACTCGGGTTTCCTCTTGTGTCAAGTCGCAACGTGAGAATTAGCTATTATAGCTTCTCACCGCTCCCATTGAGTGTCACTGTCAATCGGTCCCCTCTGCTCTAACAGACCTGTAACTCACGACACAGACACAACAGCAGTGGACGGGCAGCATCTCCATCAGGGAGGCTTCACTGCCTGCTGTACCTGCACGCCAATTTTCAGTGACCGGTGTACAAGGACACCTAGGTCTTGCTGTACCTCCCCCTTACCTAACCTAACCCCATTGAGTTAATAATCTGCCCCCTTGTTTTTGCCGCCAAAGTGGATAACCTCACATATATCTATATTATACTGCATCTGCGACGCATCTGCCCACTCACTCAACCTGTCCAGGTCACCCTGCAACCTCCTAACATCCTCTTCACAGTTCACACTGCCACCCAGCTTTGTGTCATCCGCAAACTTGCTAGTGTTGGTCCTAATTCCCTCTTCCAAATCATTAGTAGATATGGTAAATAGTTGCGGCCCCAAGTCAGGCTAACTGATCTGTAAATCCCCGTTTTCTCTCTCGCTCCTTTCCTGAAAAGTGGGATAACATGTCATGTTTTCTTCTAATCCACAGGAACTGAATCTGAATCTATTGAACATTGGAAAATGATTACCAATACATCCACTATTTCTAGATTCACCTCCCCGAGGACCCTGGGATTCAGACCATCAGGTCCAGGGGATTTATCATCCTTCAGTCCCATTAGCCTACCCAATACTATTTCTCGCCTAATGAAAACATCTTTCAGTTCCTTTACCCCTTAGATCCTCTGTCCTCCAGTAAATCCGGGATATTGTTTGTGGCTTTCTTAGTGAAGACAGATCCGAAGTACCTATTCAACTCTTCTGACATTTCCTTGTTGCCCATAATAATTTAACCCCTGTCTGCCATCAAGGGACCCACATTTGACGTTGCTGCTCTTTTTCCCTTAACAAATCTAAAGAAGCATTTACTGTCCTTCTTTATGTTCCTGGCCAGCTTCCCTTCGTACTTCATCTTTTCAGCCCGTATTGCCCGTAGTCAGTGTAAACACCAAGGTCATTGGATTATGTTACAAAAAATGTCCGTGTACTAACACATAAAATACTCCAAAACCAAGCATAAAACGTGTGGGCGGCGTTTTATTGAGTGAAGCTGAATCAGTTGCTTCCTCATTTTTCAGTGGTTTCCCGATAATAAAAACGGGTTTAACCGGAGATACATTTTAATATGTTGTCAACCTCCCGTGTTTATCTGAGTAATATGTTTTCGCCAAATTTCCTTCAACCAGTTCGGCTGCGGAGCAAAGATTACTGTCCATTTTCTTGGAATTTCCGAAATATTGTGTTCTTCTCCCGCCGTCGCGTTATTTTTCATGTGTAGGAAGGAACTGCAGATACTGGTTTAAACCGAAGTTGGATAAAATAAACTGGAGTAACTCGGCGGATCAGTCAGCATCTCTGGAGAAAAGGAACATGTGACGCTTCGGGTCGAGGCTCTTCTTCAGACCCTTGTTTAATGCCTGATGAATAAATGTTCTGAAATGGATAAGCGGATACTTTGGATATTCCAAAGACGCAATAAACACAGATTGCACATCATTTGGAAAACAACAAGTGACCCTTTGCAGTCTAAATTCAAACTTAACCCAGCAGCCAAATGCAGGGTGGCGATCCGAAACATGTTCTCCGCAGATGTTAATTCACCACTTTTGTGTTTCAAGACAACAGCACCAAGGTAGCGGGAGATGGTGGGGGGGAATATTGAATGGAACACAGCCTTGCTGTCCTGTAGACTCTGCAGAAACCTGTTGGGTATGAGAGGTTTAGAGGGATAGAGGCCAAATGTGAGACGAGGACATCCCTCAGTCTCCTGCACTGAAAAGAAAAAAAACCTCAAACCTATCCACCTTCTTCTTGCAACTTCAGGAAGGACCTCCAGGAAGGACCTAGCTTGGCATGAACAAGTTGCACCGAGGGGACTTGTTCCGTGCTGCAACACTCTATGACTCCCCATAACCAAACCATGTAAATCTCTCAGAGCGGGAACCATTCTTGAAGCGCACGGAGATTGTGACAGATTGTGTCCACGTCAACCATCGATTACCCGAACTCAATTTCTCGTTGATCCCACTTTCGCATCCCACACACCAGTGACAATTTACAGAAGTCAATGGACCCACAAACCTGTGCGTCTTTGGAGGTTTGCTACTCCGCTTTCTTCCTCTATTTGCAGACCCCCCGGTCTCACGCACATGGAATTAGTTCTTCTATATACACGGTTTAAAGACCCATATCAGGTTTACCGCTTAATTTTCAATTCATCTCAGCCCCAATCCAAAAGAAAATCACTCCACAGTTCATTTTTAAAGAAAACGTGCCTTACGGGGACTGCAAAGACTTAATAATGTTACTACATACACTTCAGTAGTATATAACTCTGTATATTTAAATCAAACATCAACATAAAATGGATTTGACACAAAGGTTCACTGTCACCATTTTAATATGGTAGTAAAAACAGACGAGAAACATGTAGAGTGTTTATGATAATGTCGACATATGATAGTGAACGACAATCTTCTGTTTGAGTGATGTAAACCAACCTGTGCCCTGACAGGGATTACACCAGGCATTTACCTATTCCATCCTACCATTGAATTATTATTTGAGGACATTCACACCATGCCACACATTACCAATGCAGGTCGACCTAATTTCAGTGTTTAGTTACAACAGGCAAATTACTTAAACATTCTTAAATATTGTCAGATAATTTATTAACCCGGGGGCTGTAAGTGGAAACAAATGGAAAGTATATTTAGAACATAAACACAGAAAAATAATTGGTTTACCCAAAGAGTGACAAATGTTTGGAATAATCCTGTAGGCAGAGAAGAGTCCAAATGAAATCAGTCGACACATCACCCATCCTTTTTCTCCAAATATGCTGCCTGATCCGCCGAGTTACCCCAGCACTTTGTGTCTATCTACCAGCAAATGGTCCTACTTTAGAAGAGGTGACTTTGTCAAGGCCCAGATTCCCTGCAATGTCACTCTAACTGGGTTAGGCAGGAAACGGGTTGACTTTAGGTGGAGAGAGCAGAGAGATAGAGTGAGAGTTGGTGGAGAGAGATGAGAGCAAGAGTGGGGAGAGAAGAGGGGAGAGAGGTAGAGAGGGCAGAAAGGGGAGAGGGGGGGTGGGGGGGGAGAGGGAGAGAGGGAGAGAGGGGATAGAGGGGAGAGAGGGAGAGGGAGGAGGGGGTGGTGAGAGTGGGTGGAGAGCGCAAGGCCAGAGGGAGCTGATTGGTGGATTAACAAAAGTATTTAAGAAGATAATAAACACTGAAACAAGCTGTTCTAAACCTGGCAGCTGTGTCACAGAGCTCTGGTTACTTGGAACTGTTGACTTCAGTACAGAGTGCTGCAGGCTGCAACCTGCCCAGTCAGGTGAGGTGTTGTTCATTATCTTGTGCCAGACCTCATTATAAAAGCGCACAAGGCCAGGGCCAGAGTCTGGATGCGATGGGCGTTATAGACCCTCACTGCATCCTTCTCAACATTGACTTTGACTATCCCAGTTTTCTGTTTTGTAACGAAATCACTTTCCCCACAGACAGACTCATCTTTCACCATTCCCCTTCTGATTGCAAGTTGCAGCAGCAGCTATGACATGCAATTTGCATTTCTAACACATTCGTTTCTGTGTAATCACTCTAGCTGTCTCTCAGCTGCTCATCAGCCAAATGCCTCCGAACTAAACACCAGCCTGGTCCCGTCAGAAACTTCCCTCTGTCCCAGCCTTCCTTCCCTCGCTCCCCCCACCCTCATTGCAACATTACACTGCCTTGTTCACGCCTCTCACTGAGTGCTGTGTACAGCTCAGGCCACCACATTACAGGAGATGTGTGCAGAGGAGATCCCCAGACACTACTCTGTACAGAGGGCCTTCAGTTATGGGAAGATATTAGATAATCTGGACTTTTTTCCCCCTGTAATGAGCAAGACTGATAGAGATAGTCATTATGCAGGGCATAGATATCTCATTCCCCACGATAGGGACATAAAAAGGAGGGCAGATGGTTCAGGTGAGTGGAGAGAGATATAAAGGGGACCTGGGGGATAAGTTTATTTTACATAGAGAATGGTTGGTACCTGGAACACGCTTTCAGATGAGGTGGTGGAATGTAGCACAATTACTTCATCTCAGAGGCATTCGCACAGAGGTAATTAGGCAACACACATAGGGATAGGTTCTCAATCCAGTCAAACAGGATCAGTGCAGATTGGCAAAAAGGTTAGCATGGACGTGATGGGCTAAAGGGTCTGCATGTGCTCTATTATCCGTGACTGACTCTGTCACTCTCTCTACCTACCTAGATGCCGCCTGACCTGCTGAGGATTTCCAGCATTTCGCTTTAGATGTCCTCTGCTATAAGAGTGACCATTCATTCTGTAGGTCTCGACTATGTGTGCACTGACTATGGGCTGATCTGCAGTCTCTTGCCAGTCACACAGAGGCATCACACGGCTCCCATTGAGTGCCACTGTTTGCAGGGTGAAAGGTCACCCGGTCCCCACTGCTCTGACAAATCTGGGACTCAGGATACAGGCACAAGAGCAGTGGGCGGGCAGCATCTCCATCAGGTAGGCTGCCAGAGTATACAGCCGGATATCCACCCATCTGCCAATCACATGTATCCACCTATCACTTGTCAGGCCTTGGTCTGCCCTCCATCTCCTTCCCAGTTTTCTGTCCCCGACTCCATCATTCTGAAGAAGGATTCTGACATGAAACATCACCTATCCCTGTCCTCCAGAGAAAGGGCCTGACCCGCTGATTTCCTCCAGCACTACCCAGCAGGATAGAGATGAACTAGAAATGCAGGCGGAAATGACACGTGGAGTTTAATCTGGACAATTGATGTGTTGAGCTTTAGACAGCCATGTGTGAAAGATAATGATACAATATATAGCCAAGACTTAAAGTGAGAGTGAAACATTTAAAAGGGACATAGACGATGGTGTGTTCTCCCCATATCCACTAGCCCCTAGAGCTCAATCTAACTCTCTCATAAATCCATCCAGTGATCTGGCCTCCACTGCCCTATGTGGCAGGGAATTCCACCAATTCACAACTCTCTGGGTGAAAAAGTTTTTTCTCACCTCAGTATTAAATGACCTCCCCTTTATTCTAAGACTGTGACCCCTGGCTCAGGACCCCACCCCCACCCCCCCAGCCCCTCATCCTTCTAACCTCCAGTGAATACAAGCCTAGTCTTTTCAATATCTCCACATATGACAGTCCCGCCACCCCTGGGATCAATCTCGTGAACCAACGCTGCACTGCTTCAATCACAAGGATATCCTTCCTCAAATTAAGACCAAAACTGTACACAATACTCCAGATGTGGTCTCAACAGAGCCCTGTACATCTGCAGAAGAATCTCTTTACTCCTATACTGAAATCCTCTTGTTATTATGGCCAACATTCCATTAGCTTTCTTCACTGCCTGCTGACCTGCACGCCAATTTTCAGTGACCGGTGTACAAGGACACCTAGGTCTTGCTGTACCTCCCCCTTACCTAACCTAACCCCATTGAGTTAATAATCTGCCCCCTTGTTTTTGCCGCCAAAGTGGATAACCTCACATATATCTATATTATACTGCATCTGCGACGCATCTGCCCACTCACTCAACCTGTCCAGGTAACCCTGCAACCTCCTAACATCCTCTTCACTGTTCACACTGCCACCCAGCATTGTGTCATCCGCAAACTTGCTAGTGTTGCTCCTAATTCCCTCTTCCAACTCATTAATAGATATGGTAAATAGTTGCAGCCCCAAGTCAGGCTAACTGGTCTGTAATTCCCCGTTCTCTCTCTCGCTACTTTCCTGAAAAGTGGGATAACATGTAATGTTTTACTCCAATCCACAGGAACTGAATCTGAATCTATTGAACATTGGAAAATGATTACCAATATATCCACTATTTCTAGATCCACCTCCCCTAGGACCCTGGGATTCAGGCCATCAGGTCCAGGGGATTTATCATCCTTCAGTCCCATTAGCCCACCCAATACTATTTCTCGCCTAATGAAAATTTCGTTCAGCTCCTCTACCCCTTAGATCCTCTGTCCTCCAGCACATCTGGGAGATTGTTTGTGGCTTCCTTAGTGAAGACAGATCCGAAGTACCTATTCAACTCTTCTGACATTTCCTTGTTGCCCATAATAATTTAACCCCTGTCTGCCTTCAAGGGACCCACATTTGTCTTTGCTGCTCTTTTTTCCTTAACATATCTAAAGAAGCTTTTACTGTCCTTCTTTATGTTCCTGGCCAGCTTTCCTTCGTACTTCATAATTTCAGCCCGTATTGCCCGTAGTCAGTCTAACCACCAAGGTCATTGGATTATGTTACAAAAAATGTCCGTGTACTAACACATAAAATACTCCAAAACGAAGCATAAAACGTGCGGGCGGCGTTTTATTGAGTGAAGCTGAATCAATAATGATCTTATCTCGATTTACTTTTGAACGACAGTTCATTTTAAGTTGCTTCCTCATTTTTCAGTGGTTTCCCGATAATAAAAACGGGTTTAACCGGAGATACATTTTAATATGTTGTCATCCTCCCGTGTTTATCTGAGTAATATGTTTTCGCCAAATTTCCATCAACCAGTTCGGCTGCGGAGCAAAGATTACTGTACGTTTTCTTGGAATTTCCGAAATATTGGGTTCTTCTCCCGCCGCCGCGTTAGTTTTCATGTGTAGGAAGGAACTGCAGATACTGGTTTAAACCGAAGTTAGATAAAAATAAACTGGAATAACTCCGCGGATCAGTCAGCATCTCTGGAGAACAGGAACATGTGACGCTTCGGGTCGAGGCTCTTCTTCAGACCCTTGTTTAATGCCTGATGAATAAATGTTCTGAAATGGATAAGCGGATACTTTGGATATTCCAAAGACTCAATAAATACAGATTGCACATCATTTGGAAAACAACTAGTGACCCTTTGAAGTCTAAAATCAAACTTAACCCAGCAGCCAAATGCAGGGTGGCGATCCGAAACATGTTCTCCGCAGATGTTAATTCAGCACTTTTGTGTTTCAAGACAACAGCACCAGGGTAGCGGGAGATGGTGGGGGGAAATATTGAATGGAACACAAGCCTTGCTGTCCTGTAGACTCTGCAGAAACCTGTTGGGTATGAGAGGTTTAGAGGGATAGAGGCCAAATGTGAGACGAGGACATCCCTCAGTCTCCTGCACTGCAAAGAAAAAAAACCTCAAACCTATCCACCTTCTTCTTGCAACTTCAGGAAGGACCTCCAGGAAGGACCTAGCTTGGCATGAACAAGTTGCACCGAGGGGACTTGTTCCGTGCTGTAACACTCTATGACTCCCCATAACCAAACCATGTAAATCTCTCAGAGCGGGAACCATTCTTGAAGCGCACGGAGATTGTGACAGATTGTGTCCACGTCAACCATCGATTACCCGAACCCAATTTCTCGTTGATCCCACTTTCGCATCCCACACACCAGTGACAATTTACAGAAGTCAATGGACCCACAAACATGTGCGTCTTTGGAGGTTTGCTACTCCGCTTTGCTGTTCACAATGATTATGAATTGGCCCCCCCCCCCCCCCCCCCCCTCCCCCCCCCCCCCCCCCCCCCCCCGGTCTCTCGCACATGGAATTAGTTATTCTACATACACGGTTTAAAGACCCATATCAGGTTTACCGCTTAATTTTCAATTCATCTCACCCCCAATCCTAAAGAAAATCACTCCACAGTTCATTTTTTAAAGAAAACGTGCCTTACGGGACTGCAAAGACTTAATAATGTTGCTACATACACTTCAGTAATATATAACTCTGTATATTTAAATCAAACATCAACATAAAATGGATTTGACACAAAGGTTCACTGTCACCATTTTAATATGGTAGTAAAAACAGACGAGAAACATGTAGAGTGTTTATGATAATGTCGACATATGATAGTGAACGACAATCTTCTGTTTGAGTGATGTAAACCAACCTGTGCCCTGACAGGGATTACACCAGGCATTTACCTATTCCATCCTACCATTGAATTATTATTTGAGGACATTCACACCATGCCACACATTACCAATGCAGGTCGACCTAATTTCAGTGTTTAGTTACAACAGGCAAATTACTTAAACATTCTTAAATATTGTCAGATAATTTATTAACCCGGGGGCTGTAAGTGGAAACAAATGGAAAGTATATTTAGAACATAAACACAGAAAAATAATTGGTTTACCCAAAGAGTGACAAATGTTTGGAATAATCCTGTAACAGAGAAAAGTCCAAATGAAATCAGTCGACACATCACCCATCCTTTTTCTCCAAATATGCTGCCTGACCTGCCGAGTTACCCCCGCACTTTGTGTCTATCTACCAGCAAATGGTCCTACTTTAGAAGAGGTGACTTTGTCAAGGCCCAGATTCCCTGCAATGTCGCTCTAACTGGGTTACGCAGGAAACGGGTTGACTTTAGGTGGAGAGAGCAGAGAGATAGAGTGAGAGTTGGTGGAGAGAGATGAGAGCAAGAGTGGGGAGAGAAGAGGGGAGAGAGGTAGAGAGGGGAGAAAGGGGAGGGGGGGGAGAGGGAGAGAGGGAGAGAGGGGATAGAGGGGAGAGAGGGAGAGGGAGGAGGGGGTGGTGAGAGTGGGTGGAGAGCGCAAGGCCAGAGGGAGCTGATTGTTGGATTAACAAAAGTATTTAAGAAGATAATAAACACTGAAACAAGCTGTTCTAAACCTGGCAGCGGTGTCACAGAGCTCGGGTTACACAATAATTTAACCCCTGTCTGCCTTCAAGTGACCCACATTTGACTTTGCTGCTCTTTTTCCCTTAACATATCTAAAGAAGCTTTGACTGTCCTTCTATATGTTCCTGGCCAGCTTCCCTTCGTACTTCATCTTTTCAGCCCGTATTGCCCGTAGTCAGTGTAACCACCAAGGTCATTGGATTAAGTTACAAAAAATGTCCGTGTACTAACACATAAAATACTCCAAAACGAAGCATAAAACGTGCGGGTGGCGTTTTATTGAATGAAGCTGAATCAATAATGATTTTATCTCGATTTACTTTTGAACGACAGTGCATTTTAAGTTGCTTCCTCATTTTTCAGTGGTTTCCCGATAATAAAAACGGGTTTAACCGGAGATACATTTTAATATGTTGTCAACCTCCCGTGTTTATCTGAGTAATATGTTTTCGCCAAATTTCCATCAACCAGTTCGGCTGCGGAGCAAAGATTACTGTCCGCTTTCTTGGAATTTCCAAAATATTGTGTTCTTCTCCCGCCGTCGCGTTATGTTTTATGTGTAGGAAGGAACTGCACATATTGGTTTAAACCGAAGTTAGAGAAAATAAACTGGAATAACTCGGCGGAATCAGTCAGCATCTCTGGAGAAAAGGACCATGTAAACCGCTTCGGGTCGAGACCCTTCTTCAGACCCTTGTTTAATGCCTGATGAATAAATGTTCTGAAATGGATAAGCGGATACTTTGGATATTCGAAAGACTCAATAAATACAGATTGCACATCATTTGGAAAACAACTAGTGACCCTTTGCAGTCTAAAATCAAACTTAACCCAGCAGCCAAATGCAGGGTGGCGATCCGAAACATGTTCTCCGCAGATGTTTAATTCACCACTTTTGTTTTTCAAGACAACAGCACCAGTAGGGTAGTGGGGGGTGGGGGGGGGTGGGGGGGGGGGGGTGGGGGGGGGGGGGGGGGGGGGGGGGGGGGGGGGGGGGGGGGGGGGGGGGGGGGGGGGGGGGGGGGGGGGGGGGGGGGGGGTGGGGGGGGGGGTGGGGGGGGGGGGGGGGTGGGGGGGGGTGGGTGTGTGGGGGGGGGTGGGGAGGGGGGGGGGGGGGGGGGGGGGGTGGCGGGGGTGGGTGGGGGGGGGTGGGGGGGGGGGGGGGGGGGGGGGGGGGGGGGGGGGTGGGGGGGGGTGGGGGGGGGGGGGGGTGGGGTTGGGGGGGGGGGGGGGGGGGGGGGGGTTTTTCATGGAACACAAGCCTTGCTGTCCTGTAGACTCTGCAGAAACCTGTTGGGTATGAGAGGTTTAGAGGGATAGAGGCCAAATGTGAGACGAGGTCATCACTCAGTCTCCTGCCCTGCAAAGAACAAAAACCTCAAACCTATGACTAACAGATGCAAAGAGGTTTGCCACGCACTGCAAGGGAGCAGTGGACCAGACAGGAGGAGCGGACGGAATTACCACTAGACAGCCAGACCAGAGTAGGTATTTTACGGCTGGGGTGAGTACTTTTCCCATTTATAGGAGGTAGGATTATATAAATAAGGGGTGTATCAATACAGTAGGGGATTCTTAAATAGGACCAGTTAATTACTTATATAAGATGGGCGGTCAGGAGATGTGCCAATACTGCGAGATGTGGGAATTTGTCGACACCATTGATGTAGAAGATCCCTGCAGCTGCAGTAAGTGTTTGAGGCTAGAGGAACTCCAGCTCCGCATTGATGAGCTGGAGACCCAACTTCATACGCTGCGGTACATCAGGGAGGGGGATATTATTTACCTGGATGTTTTGTGCCAGGGGGATGGTCACACCGACCAGTTTAACTAATTCAGTAGGCAGTGAGCAAGGAAAGGAAGGTGTGGCCATAAGTAAAGAGGCAGGTAGGGGGAACCAGGGGAGGAGATGCGGCAGGAGCCACAGCCCTTGTCCCTGACGAGCATGAACCGAGGCTCTTACTCAATGTAAGGACGGGATCAGGGGCTGTGGAGGGATGAGCAACCTTGGCTGCAGCACCGTGGATCAGGGAGGAAGAGGGGGGACATTCCATTCAAGAGGGGGGAGTTAGAAGAAATGCCGTAGTGATAGGGGGGATTAGTATATATTCTGTCGGGGGGTAGATAAGGTTCTTCTCTGCGGCCAGCAGAACATGTCCCGAAGGCTGTGTGTTGCCTACCCCGGTGCTAGGGTTAAGGATATCTGCTCCTCTCTGCGCTGCGATGCTGGAGAGAAATTTGCAGAGGGAGGGGGAGGATCCAGTGGTCGTGGTGGTCCATGTGGGGACCAATGAACATAGGAAGGACGAAGAGGAAGGAGGATCTGCTGAAGGAGTTTGAGCAGTTAGGGAATAAATTAAAAAGTAGAACCTCGAGGGTACTGATCTCCGGATTGCTACCTGAGCCACGGTGCCAAAATCGGCGAGGTACGTAAAATTAAAAAGCTAAATGCGTGGCTCAAAGACTGGTGTGGGAATAATGGGTTTTGGTTTTTTTTGGGCCACACTGCACGAGTACTGGGACAGGGGGGATCTGTTTCTGCAAGGACTGACTTCACCTGAACGGTGCTGGGACTGGGGTCCATATGTGACAGAGGAGACAGAATGTTGTGAAGATAAAGCTTTAGATGTAAAAGGGGGCAAAAACG
>NW_026576291.1:0-65000 GCF_028641065.1 Leucoraja erinaceus
GAGTGACTAGTGGTTTACCGCAAGCCTCAGTTCTGGACCCCTCCTATTTACATATATCTTAATGATCTGGATGAGGAATTGAGCCATATCTCAAAGTTTTGTCGGTTGACACTAAGCTGGGGGGCCAGGGTTAGTTTTAAAGATTTGATGCAGGCTACTGCACGGTGAGAGTACAGGAGCAGGGAGGTTCTACTGCAGTTGTCCAGGGGTCTTGGTGAGACCACACTGGGAGTATTGCGTACAGTTTTGGTCTCCAAATCTGAGGAAGGACATTATTGCCATAGAGGGAGTGCAGAGACGGTTCACCAGACTGATTCCTGGGATGTCAGGACTATCTTATGAAGAAAGACTGGATAGACTTGGGTTATACTCTCTAGAATTTAGAAGATTGAGGGGGAATATTATAGAAACTTACAAAATTCTTAAGGGGTTGGACAGGCTAGATGCAGGAAGTTTGTTCCCGATGTTGGGGAAGTCCAGGACAAGGGGTCACAGCTTAACGATAGAGGGGAAATCCTTTAGAACCGTGACGAGAAAAACATTTTTCACGCTGAGAGTGGTGGATCTCTGGAACTCTCTGCCACAGAGGGTAGTTGAGGCCAGTTCATTGGCTATATTTAAGAGGGAGTTAGATGTGGCCCTTGTGGCTAAGGGGATCAAGGGGTATGGAGAGAAGGCAGGTACGGGATACTGAGTTGGATGATCAGCCATGATCATATTGAATGGCGGTGCAGGCTCGAAGGGCCGAATGGCCTTCTCCTGCACCTAATTTTCTATGTTTCTATGCATTGGCTCCCATGGAAAGCGGAACAACACAGTTCAAAATCATTACCGCAAAAACAGGAAACTGCCAAACCATGAACGGCCAAGTCAAGCAACTGATCAACAAGTCTAAAGGCCCAACTCAGACCGTGAGAAATAGCTGCAGAAGTAGGCCATTCGGCCCAACCAGTCTACCCCGCCATTCATTCATGGCTGATCTAACAGCGCTCAGTTTAAGAGTGAGGGGGAGGCGATACGGAGAAACCTTTTTGCTCAGAGAGATGTGAATCTGTGGAATTCTCTGCCACAGAAGGCAGTGGAGGCCAATTCACTGGAAGTTTTCAAGAGAGAGTTAGATGTGGTACTTGGGAATTAAACGAATAAGGAATATGGGGAGAAGGCAGGAAAGGGATACTGATTTTAGATGATCAGCCATGATCATATTAAATGCAAATGCTGGCTCGAAGGGCCGAATGGCCTCTACTCCTGCACCTATTTTCTATGTTTCCATGGTTATATGTCTATCTCTCCGTCCTAACCCCAATCTCCTGACCTCTCCCCACAACCCCTGACACCAGTACTAATCAAGAATCTATCTATCTCTGCCTTAGACATATCCAATAACTTGTGGCCTCCACTGCCGTCTGTCTGTCGCGACTTCAAACACTTCCTATCCCTGTTCCCCAGAGATGCTGCCTGAACCGATGGGTTACTCCAGCACTTTGTCGCTTTTTCCGTTTGTAAACCATCATCTGCAGTTCCGTGTATATGGATTACTCCAGCACTGTGTCACTTTTTCCGTTCGTAAACCAGCATCTGCAGTTCCTTGCATACACCACAGGACGTGGTTTGTGCAGGTGCATCCTCAACATTTAAAATATACTTGGGCGGGTACATGGATACTAAAGGGAGAGGGATATGAGCCAATCACGAGCAAATGGGACTAGCGTGGATGGGGCATATCGGTTGCCATGGATGAGTTATTGCAGTTAGTTTTGTTGGTTGTCACGTGGACCGAGATACATAGACACATAGAAACATAGAAATTAGGTGCAGGAGTAGGCCATTCGGCCCTTCGAGCCTGAACCGCCATTCAATATGATCATGGCTGATCATCCAACTCAGTATCCCGTACCTGCCTTCTCTCCACACCCCCTGATCCCTTTAGCCACAAGGGCCACATCTAACTTCCTCTTAAATATAGCCAATGAACTGGCCTCAGCTATCCTCTGTGGCAGAGAGTTCCAGAGATTCATCACTCTCTGTGTGAAAAAAGTTCTTCTCATCTCGGTTTTAAAGGATTTCCCCCTTATCCTAAAGCTGTGACCCCTTGTCCTGGACTTCCGTAACATCGGGAACAATCTTCCTGCATCTAGCCTGTCCAACCCCTTAAGAAGTTTGTAAGTTTCTATAAGATCCCCTCTCATTCTCCTAAATTCTAGAGAGTATAAACCAAGTCTATCCAGTCTTTCTTCATAAGACAGTCCTGACATCCCAGGAATCAGTCTGGTGAACCGTCTCTGCACTCCCTCTATGGCAATAATGTCCTTCCTCAGATTTGGAGACCACAACAACTGTACGCAATACTCCAGGTGTGGTCTCACCAAGACCCTGTACAACTGCAGTAGAACTTCCCTGCTCCTATACTCAAATCCTTTTGCAATGAAAGCTAACATACCATTCGCTTTCTTTACTGCCTGCTGCACCTGCATGCCTACCTTCAATGACTGGTGTACCATGACACCCAGGTCTCGCTGCATCTCCCCCTTTCCCAATCGGCCACCATTTAGATAATAGTCTGCTTTCCCGTTTTTGCCACCAAAATGGATAACCTCACATTTATCCACAGTGCAGTGAAAACTATTTTGTTGCGTGCTAACCAGTCAGCAGAAAGACTATACATTATGTACCTGATGTTGGGGAAGTCCAGAACAAAGGGTCACAGTTTAAGGATAAGAGAGAAGTCTTTTAGGACCGAGATGAGAAAATCATTTTTTACACAGAGAGTGGTGAATCTGTGGAATGCTCTGCCACAGAAGGTAGTTGAGGCCACACAGTTCATTGGCTATATTTAAGAGGGAGTTAGATGTGGCCCTTGTGGCTAAAGGGATCAGGGGGTATGGAGAGAAGGCAGGTACAGGATACTGAGTTGGTTGATCAGCCATGATCATATTGAATGGCGAATGATGCAGGCGCGAAGGGCCGAATGGCCTACTCCAGAGTGTGTGTGTGTGTGTGTGTGTGTGTGTGTGTGTGTGTGTGTGTGTGTGTGTGTGTGTGTGTGTGTGTGTGTGTGTGTGTTGTGGGTTTGTGTGTTGGTTTTTGGTCGTTTGGTTTTTTTTGTGTTTTGTGCGTGTATCTGTATGTGGGTGTGTGTGTGTATGTGTGTGCGTGTGTGTGTGTGTGTGTGTGTGTGTGTGTGTGTGGGTGGGGTGGTGTGTGTGTGGGGTGGTGGGGTGTGTCGTGTGTGGTGTGTGTGTGTGTGTGGGGGGGGGGGGGGGGGGGCATTGGCTCCCATGGAAAGCGGAACAACACAGATCAAAATCACTATCGCAAAAACAGGAAATTTCCAAACCATGAGCGGCCAAGTCAAGCAACTGATCAACAAGTCTAAAGGCCCAACTCAGACCGTGAGAAATAGCTGCAGAAGTAGGCCATTCGGCCCAACCAGTCTACCCCGCCATTCATTCATGGCAGATCTAACAGCGCTCAGTTTAAGAATGAGGGGGAGGCCATACGGAAAAACCTTTCTGCTCAGAGAGATGTGAATCTGTGGAATTCTCTACCACAGAAGGCAGTGGAGGCCAATTCACTGGATGTTTTCAAGAGAGAGTTAGATGTGGTTCTTGGGAATTAAAGGAATAAGGAATATGGGGAGAAGGCAGGAAAGGGATACTGATTTTAAATGATCAGCCATGATCATATTGAATGCAAATGCTGGCTCGAAGGGCCGAATGGCCTACTCCTGCACATATTTTCTATGTTTCCATGGTTATATGTCTATCTCTCCGTCCTAACCCCAATCTCCTGACCTCTCCCCATAACCCCTGACACCAGTACTAATCAAGAATCTATCTATCTCTGCCTTAGACATATCCAATAACTTGTGGCCTCCAACGCCGTCTGTCTGTCGCGACTTCAAACACTTCCTATCCCTGTTCCCCAGAGATGCTGCCTGAACCGATGGGTTACTCCAGCACTTTGTCGCTTTTTCCGTTTGTAAATCATCATCTGCAGTTCCGTGCATATGGATTACTCCAGCACTGTGTCACTTTCTCCGTTCGTAAACCAGCATTTGCAGTTCCTTGCATACACCACAGGACGTGGTTTGTGCAGGTGCATCCTCAACATTTAAAATATACTTGGGCGGGTACATGGATACTAAAGGGGGAGGGATATGAGCCAATCACGAGCAAATGGGACTAGCGTGGATGGGGCATATCGGTTGCAATGGATGAGTTATTGCAGTTAGTTTAGTTGGTTGTCACGTGGACCGAGATACATAGACACATAGAAACATAGAAATTAGGTGCAGGAGTAGGCCATTCGGCCCTTCGAGCCTGAACCGCCATTCAATATGATCATGGCTGATCATCCAACTCAGTATCCCGTACCTGCCTTCTCTCCATATCCCCTGACCCCTTTAGCCACAAGGCCCACATCTAACTCCCTCTTAAATATAGCCAATGAACTGGCCTCAGCTACCCTCTGTGGCAGAGAGTTCCAGAGATTCATCACTCTCTGTGTGAAAAAAAAGTTCTTCTCATCTCGGTTTTAAAGGATTACCCCCTTATCCTTAAGCTGTGACCCCTTGTCCTGGACTTCCGTAACATCGGGAACAATCTTCCTGCATCTAGCCTGTCCAACCCCTTAAGAATTTTGTAAGTTTCTATAAGATCCCCTCTCAATCTCCTAAATTCTAGAGAGTATAAACCAAGTCTATCCAGTCTTTCTTCATAAGACAGTCCTGACATCCCAGGAATCAGTCTGGTGAACCGTCTCTGCACTCCCTCTATGGCAATAATGTCCTTCCTCAGATTTGGAGACCAAAACTGTACGCAATACTCCAGGTGTGGTCTCACCAAGACCCTGTACAACTGCAGTAGAACCTCCCTGCTCCTATACTCAAATCCTTTTGCAATGAAAGCTAACATACCATTCGCTTTCTTTACTGCCTGCTGCACCTGCATGCCTACCTTCAATGACTGGTGTACCATGACACCCAGGTCTCGCTGCATCTCCCCCTTTCCCAATCGGCCACCATTTAGATAATAGTCTGCTTTCCCGTTTTTGCCACCAAAATGGATAACCTCACATTTATCCACAGTGCAGTGAAAACTATTTTGTTGCGTGCATTATGTACCTGATGTTGGGGAAGTCCAGAACAAAGGGTCACAGTTTAAGGATAAGAGAGAAGTCTTTTAGGACCGAGATGAGAAAATCAATTTTTACACAGAGAGTGGTGAATCTGTGGAATTCTCTGCCACAGAAGGTAGTTGAGGCCACACAGTTCATTGGCTATATTTAAGAGGGAGTTAGATGTGGCCCTTGTGGCTAAAGGGATCAGGGGGTATGGAGAGAAGGCAGGTACAGGATACTGAGTTGGTTGATCAGCCATGATCATATTGAATGGCGAATGATGCAGGCGCGAAGGGCCGAATGGCCTACTCCAGAGTGTGTGTGTGTGTGTGTGTGTGTGTGTGTGTGTGTGTGTGTGTGTGTGTGTGTGTGTGTGTGTGTGTGTGTGTGTGTGTGTGTGTGTGTGTGTGTGTGTGTGTGTGTGTGTATGTGTGTGTGTGTGTGTGTGTGTGTGTGGGGGGGGGGGGGGGGGGGGGGGGGGGGGGTGTGGTGTGTGTGGGGGGGGGGGGGGGGGCATTGGCTCCCATGGAAAGCGGAACAACACAGATCAAAATCATTACCGCAAAAACAGGAAATTTCCAAACCATGAGCGGCCAAGTCAAGCAACTGATCAACAAGTCTAAAGGCCCAACTCAGACCGTGAGAAATAGCTGCAGAAGTAGGCCATTCGGCCCAACCAGTCTACCCCGCCATTCATTCATGGCAGATCTAACAGCGCTCAGTTTAAGAATGAGGGGGAGGCCATACGGAAAAACCTTTTTGCTCAGAGAGATGTGAATCTGTGGAATTCTCGGCCACAGAAGGCAGTGGAGGCCAATTCACTGGAAGTTTTCAAGAGAGAGTTAGATGTGGTTCTTGGGAATTAAAGGAATAAGGAATATGGGGAGAAGGCAGGAAAGGGATACTGATTTTAGATGATCAGCCATGATCATATTGAATGCAAATGCTGGCTCGAAGGGCCGAATGGCCTACTCCTGCACATATTTTCTATGTTTCCATGGTTATATGTCTATCTCTCCGTCCTAACCCCAATCTCCTGACCTCTCCCCACAACCCCTGACACCAGTACTAATCAAGAATCTATCTATCTCTGCCTTAGACATATCCAATAACTTGTGGCCTCCACTGCCGTCTGTCTGTCGCGACTTCAAACACTTCCTATCCCTGTTCCCCAGAGATGCTGCCTGAACCGATGGGTTACTCCAGCACTTGGTCGCTTTTTTTCGTTTGTAAACCATCATCTGCAGTTCCTTGCATATGGGTTACTCCAGCACTTTGTCACTTTTCCCGTTTGTAAATCATCATCTGCAGTTCCGTGCATATGGATTACTCCAGCACTGTGTCACTTTCTCCGTTCGTAAACCAGCATCTGCAGTTCCTTGCATACACCACAGGACGCGGTTTGTGCAGGTGCATCCTCAACATTTAAAATATACTTGGGCGGGTACATGGATACTAAAGGGAGAGGGATATGAGCCAATCACGAGCAAATGGGACTAGCGTGGATGGGGCATATCGGTTGCCATGGATGAGTTATTGCAGTTAGTTTAGTTGGTTGTCACGTGGACCGAGATACATAGACACATAGAAACATAGAAATTAGGCGCAGGAGTAGGCCATTCGGCCCTTCGAGCCTGAACCATTCGCCATTCAATATGATCATGGCTGATCATCCAACTCAGTATCATGTACCTGCCTTCTCTCCATATCCCCTGATCCCTTTAGCCACAAGGGCCACATCTAACTCCCTCTTAAATATAGCCAATGAACTGGCCTCAGCTAGCCTCTGTGGCAGAGAGTTCCAGAGATTCACCACTCTCTGTGTGAAAAAAGTTCTTCTCATCTCGGTTTTAAAGGATTACCCCCTTATCCTTAAGCTGTGACCCCTTGTCCTGGACTTACCCAACATCGGGAACAATCTTCCTGCATCTAGCCTGTCCAACCCCTTAAGAATTTTGTAAGTTTCTATAAGATCCCCTCTCAATCTCCTAAATTCTAGAGAATATAATCCAAGTCTACCCAGTCTTTCTTCATAAGAGAGTCCTGACATCCCAGGAATCAGTCTGGTGAACCGTCTCTGCACTCCCTCTATGGCAATAATGTCCTTCCTCAGATTTGGAGACCAAAACTGTACGCAATACTCCAGGTGTGGTCTCACCAAGACCCTGTACAACTGCAGTAGAACCTCCCTGCTCCTATACTCAAATCCTTTTGCAATGAAAGCTAACATACCACTCGCTTTCTTTACTGCCTGCTGCACCTGCATGCCTACCTTCAATGACTGGTGTACCATGACACCCAGGTCTCGCTGCATCTCCCCCTTTCCCAATCGGCCACCATTTAGATAATAGTCTGCTTTCCCGTTTTTGCCACCAAAATGGATAACCTCACATTTATCCACAGTGCAGTGAAAACTATTTTGTTGCGTGCATTATGTACCTGATGTTGGGGAAGTCCAGAACAAAGGGTCACAGTTTAAGGATAAGAGAGAAGTCTTTTAGGACCGAGATGAGAAAATCATTTTTTACACAGAGAGTGGTGAATCTGTGGAATGCTCTGCCACAGAAGGTAGTTGAGGCCACACAGTTCATTGGCTATATTTAAGAGGGAGTTAGATGTGGCCCTTGTGGCTAAAGGGATCAGGGGGTATGGAGAGAAGGCAGGTACAGGATACTGAGTTGGTTGATCAGCCATGATCATATTGAATGGCGAATGATGCAGGCGCGAAGGGCCGAATGGCCTACTCCAGAGTGTGCGTGTGTGTGTGTGTGTGTGTGTGTGTGTGTGTGTGTGTGTGTGTGTGTGTGTGTGTGTGTGTGTGTGTGTGTGTGTGTGTGTGTGTGTGTGTGTGTGTGTGTGTGTGTGTGTGTGTGGTGTGTGTGTGTGTGTGTGTGTGTGGTATGGGGGGGGGGGGGGGTGTGTGTGTGGGGGGGGGGGGGGGGGGGCATTGGCTCCCATGGAAAGCGGAACAACACAGTTCAAAATCATTACCGCAAAAACAGGAAATTGCCAAACCATGAGCGGCCAAGTCAAGCAACTGATCAACAAGTCTAAAGGCCCAACTCAGACCGTGAGAAATAGCTGCAGAAGTAGGCCATTCGGCCCAACCAGTCTACCCCGCCATTCATTCATGGCAGATCTAACAGCGCTCAGTTTAAAAATGAGGGGGAGGCCATACGGAAAAACCTTTTTGCTCAGAGAGATGTGAATCTGTGGAATTCTCTGCCACAGAAGGCAGTGGAGGCCAATTCACTGGAAGTTTTCAAGAGAGAGTTAGATGTGGTTCTTGGGGCTAACGGAATCAAGGAATACGGGGAGAAGGCAGGAAAGGGATACTGATTTTAGATGATCAGCCATGATCATATTGAATGCAAATGCAGGCTCGAAGGGCCGAATGGCCAACTCCTGCACCTATTTTCCATGTTTCCATGGTTATATGTCTATCTCTCCGTCCTAACCCCAATCTCCTGACCTCTCCCCATAACCCCTGACACAATTACTAATCAAGAATCTATCTATCTCTGCCTTAGACATATCCAATAACTTGTGGCCTCCACTGCCGTCTGTCTGTCGCGACTTCAAACACTTCCTATCCCTGTTCCCCAGAGATGCTGCCTGAACCGATGGATTACTCCAGCACTTTGTCACTTTTTCCGTTTGTAAATCATCATCTGCAGTTCCTTGCATATGGGTTACTCCAGCACTGTCATTTTTCCGTTCGTAAACCAGCATCTGCAGTTCCGTGCATATGGATTACTCCAGCACTGTGTCACTTTTTCCGTTCGTAAACCAGCATCTGCAGTTCCTTGCATACACCACAGGACGTGGTTTGTGCAGGTGCATCCTCAACATTTAAAATATACTTGGGCGGGTACATGGATACTAAAGGGAGAGGGATATGAGCCAATCACGAGCAAATGGGACTAGCGTGGATGGGGCATATCGGTTGCCATGGATGAGTTATTGCAGTTAGTTTAGTTGGTTGTCACGTGGACCGAGATACATAGACACATAGAAACATAGAAATTAGGTGCAGGAGTAGGCCATTCGGCCCTTCGAGCCTGAACCGCCATTCAATATTATCATGGCTGATCATCCAACTCAGTATCCTGTACCTGCCTTCTCTCCATACCCCCTGATCCCCTTAGCCACAAGGGCCACATCTAACTTCCTCTTAAATATAGCCAATGAACTGGCCTCAACTACCCTCTGTGGCAGAGAGTACCAGAGATTCACCACTCTCTTTGTGAAAAAAGTTCTTCTCATCTCGGTTTTAAAGGATTTCCCCCTTATCCTTAAGCTGTGACACCTTGTCCTGGACTTCCCCAACATCGGGAACAATCTTCCTGCATCTAGCCTGTCCAACCCCTTATGAATGTTGTAAGTTTCTATAAGATTCCCTCTCAATCCTCTAAATTCTAACGAGCACAAGCCGAGTCTATCCAGTCTTTCTTCATATGAAAGTCCTGACATCCCAGGAATCAGTCTGGTGAACCTTCTCTGGCAAGAATGTTTTTCCTCAGATTGGGAGACCAAAACTGTACGCAATACTCCAGGTGTGGTCTCACCAAGACCCTGTACACCTGCAGTAGAAAATCCCTGTTCGTATACTTAAATCATATACTATACTTATGAAAGTCCTGCCATCCCAGGAATCAGTCTGGTGAACCTTCTCTGCACTCCCTCTAATTGTCTTTCCTCAAATTAGGAGACGTTTCCACATTCTCCAGAGATGCTGCCCGATCCCATACAATCGAGCCATTTACAGTGTATATATACATGATAAGGGAATTACGTTTAGTGCAAGAGAAAGCCAGCAAGGTCCCATCAAGGACAGTCCGGGATCACCAATGAGGTAGATAGTAGTTGAGGACTGCTCTTCCGAATAGTAGGGGAAATAAAAAATAAGAATATGGAGTCAGTAAATATATGTGTGTGTGTGTGTGTGTGTGTGTGGGGGGGGGGGGGGGGGGGGGGGGGGGGGGGGGGGGGGGGGGAAAGAGGGAAAGACAACACAGAACATCAAGGCAGAAACGTGAGGTTATTCATTTTGGTGGCAAAAACAGGAAAGCAGACTATTATCTAAATGGTGGCTGACTAGGAAAAGGGGAGATGCAGCGAGACCTGGGTGTCATGGTACACCAGTCATTGAAAGTAGGCATGCAGGTGCAGCAGGCAGTGAAGAAAGCGAATGGTATGTTAGCATTCATAGCAAAAGGATTTGAGTCTAGGAGCAGGGAGGTTCTACTGCAGTTGTACATGGTCTTGGTGAGACCACACCTGGAGTATTGCGTACAGTTTTGGTCCCCAAATCTGAGGAAGGACATTATTGCCATAGAGTGAGTGCAGAGAAGGTTCACCAGACTGATTCCTGGGATGTCAGGACTGTCTTATGAAGAAAGACTGGATAGACTTGGTTTATACTCTCTAGAATTTAGGAGATTGAGAGGGGATCTTATAGAAACTTACAAAATTCTTAAGGGGTTGGACAGGCTAGATGCAGGAAGATTGCTCCCGATGTTGGGGAAGTCCAGGGCAAGGGGTCACAGCTTAAAGATAAGGGGGAAATCCTTTAAAACCGAGATGAGAAGAACTTTTATCACACAGAGAGTGGTGAATCTGTGGAATTCTCTGCCACAGAAGGTAGTCGAGGCCAGTTCATTGGCTATATTTAAGAGGGAGTTAGATGTGGCCCTTGTGGCTAAAGGGATCAGGGGGGTATGGAGAGAAGGCAGGTACGGGATACTGAGTTGGATGATCAGCCCGTGATCATATTGAATGGCGAATGGTGCAGGCTCGAAGGGCCGAATGGTCTCTACTCCTGCACCTATTGTCTATGTTTCTATGTTTCTATGAAACAGGAAATTGCCAAAGACCTCAGCCGACCACGAGCGGCCAAGTCATGCAACTGGTAAACGAGCCTCTTTAATCTCCTTTTACGGTGTTCCCATCTGACATTAAAGCCGTTCGCTTGAAATGGGGAGGAGGGGGGGAGAAGGAGTGAATTAGCGGTCAGTAACGGGTCCAATCACCTGCGGCGCCGCCCTTGACTGGACTCCAGTCAGCTGAAGCTAAAAGCAGCAAGCGCGGCTCAGTGAGTGAGTGAGAGTCTCCGAGACGGGATGGAGCTGCCGCCGCTGACTGCGCTCGCCTTTTGGCTCCTCATATCCACGGGTGAGAGTCGCTGTGTCAGACCGACAACGCGGTGGTTTGTGTCGCCGAGCGGGTCGCGGGGAACGGCAGAATTAAATTCAAACAAAGTGTGTACACACGCGGTCCGGGATACAGAGAAAGGTTGAACAAGTTAGGGCTTTATTCTTTGGAGCGCAGAAGGTTAAGGGGGGACTTGATAGAGGTTTTTAAAATGATGAGAGGGATAGACAGAGTTGACGTGGACAAGCTTTTCCCTTTGAGAATAGGGAAGATTCAAACAAGAGGACATGACTTCAGAATTAAGGGACTGAAGTTTAGGGGTAACATGAGGGGGAACTTCTTTACTCAGAGAGTGGTAGCTGTGTGGAATGAGCTTCCAGTGAAGGTGGTGGAGGCAGGTTCGTTTTTATCATTTAAAAATAAATTGGATAGTTATATGGATGGGAAGGGAATGGAGGGTTATGGTCTGAGCGCAGGTATATGGGACTAGGGGAGAATATGTGTTCGGCACGGACTAGAAAGGTCGAGATGGCCTGTTTCCGTGCTGTAATTGTTATATGGTTATATGGTTATAAGAGTGGATGTTTTTTTTGTTTTTGTTTTTATTTTATAAGAAGTTAATACAGCACAAAACAGTACAGTGGCACCTAATGTTAGGTGCCAACTATGTAATACCGTAATCCATTCTATGTACAACCTCTAGTTTTATGTTATAAGAAGGAAGTAAGCAGAACAAGAAAAAAAAAACAATAGAAAGGGGAAAAAGTGGAAAAATAGATGGTAGAGAGTAGAAAAACGTGAAGTGTGTATATAAAAAATAAAAAAAAGGAAGAGAGAAAGTGGAAAGTAGAAATAGAAGAGAAGGCCCCTTAAAAGAGAATTTTTCAAATCTGTATTCGGAGATGTAGATCTATCCGCGTCATGAACTGAAATCAGCAATCCTTACGGTACCGCTGCATCACATGATTCCAAAAAGTCGATGAAAGGAGACCAACTCTTTAAGAATTGGTCATATTTATCTATTAGTCGGAGTCTCATTTCTTCAAGGCGTGCTATGTCCATCATATTCCTAATCCACATTTTAACAGTTGGTGTGGTTGTATTTTTCCAAAATTTAAGTATCAATTTCCTTCCAATTATTAACCCGTAATTAAAAAAAACATTTTGATCTTTATTTATATTGGTATCTTCTCCTATTATTCCAAATATAATCCATTCCGTTTTAGGTTCTATTCTTGACTTGAAAATCTTTGTAAATATATCAAATATATCACTCCAAAATTTATTCAACTTTGTACATCCAGCAAATGAGTGTGTTATATTAGCGTTTTGAAACAAACATTTATCGCATCTGGGAGAGACGTTTGGATAAAATTTATTCAACCTCGTTTTTGAATAATATAGTCTATGTAATAATTTGAATTGAATTAAATTATGTCTTGCATTAATAGAACAATTATGTGTATTCATCAAATACTTTTCCCATCTATCCTTCGAGATCTTTATCATTAACTCTTGTTCCCAATCTTCCCTTAATGCTTCTGTTGAGGGTGATTCTCTATTTAATATATTATTATAAAAGTATGATATTAATTTTTGTGAATCAGCCTTAATATTCATTGCTTCTTCTAAAGGATCTAAAAATATAGTTTGAAATCTATGTGTATATTTCTTCATAAAGTCACATACCTGTATATATTTAAAATATTGATTATCCTTCAATTTAAATTTAAATTTTAATTGTTGAAATGATAACAGTTTGCCCACTTCATACATGTCCCCTACTTTCCTAATCCCCAGTCTATCCCATTGTTGATATGTGTTGTCAATGAGAGAAGGTTTGAATGCGGGGTTGTTCAATAGTGGAGTTAGTACTGATAAATTATTTAATTTCAAGGATACTTTTATTTGTTTCCAAATTCTTATTATATTGTGAATAATTGGGTTCTTCTTATATATTATACTATTCAATTTTATCGGTGAGAGCAGGATCGTTCCTATATCGTGCGGATAGCACTCCTCTTTCTCCATTCTTATCCACTCCAACTGCTGAGTGGAACTATCCAGCCAGTATATTATGTTCTTAATATGCACTGCCCAGTAGTAATATATAAAGTTAGGTAATGATAAACCCCCAACTTCTTTAGATTTGCACAAATGCTTTCGTTGAATTCTATGTGTTCTGTAGTCCCATATAAAATTAGTGATAGTGGAATCTAATTTTTTGAAAAAATATTTTGGAATATATATTGGGATTGCTTGAAACAAATATATTAATTGTGGTAAGAAAGTCATTTTTATAGCGTTAATTCTACCTATCAATGAGAGTGGAAGCGTTTTCCAAAATTTAATCGTATCATTCAGTTTATTTAATAGTGGTGTAAAATTGGCACTAAATAATGATTTATGTCTTCTCGTAATTTGAATACCCAGGTACTTGAATTTTTCTGTTGCAATTTTGAAGGGGAATTTTAGTAAGTGTCTCGAATCCTGTGGATTTAAAGACATAATTTCGCTTTTATTCCAATTTATTCTATATCCTGAAAAAGAGCCGAATTCCTCAATTAGTGTTAATAAGGTGGGTATACTCGTTTGTGTATTAGTAATATATAAAAGGATATCATCAGCGTATAATGAAATTTTATTCTTTGAGTCCTTACTGTTATATCCGTGAATATTCGGGTGATTTCTAATCCTTTCGGCCAGCGGTTCTATCATAAGGGCAAATAGCAATGGTGATAAGGCACACCCTTGCCTATTACCCCTTGATAAGTAAAATTTTGGAGATAGCGTATTGTTAGTTAATATTCTTGCCGTAGGTCTATCATAAAGTAGTTTAATCCATCTAATAAAATTCTCTCCCATATTAAATTTTTGGAGTACCATGTATAAATACTGCCATTCTACTTGATCAAATGCCTTCTCTGCATCCAACGTGACCACTGAGATATCTTCATTGTCCTTCTTATGAGAGTACATTATATTAAAAAGCCTTCTCAAATTATTAAATGATTGTCTTTTGGGTATAAATCCCGTTTGATCCGTATTTATTAAATTGTTAATATAATTATGTAGCCTTCTAGCTAGAATCTTTGCTAAAATTTTCTGATCCGTATTTAGAAGTGATATAGCTCTATAAGAACCAGGCTCATCTAAATCTTTATCTTTTTTTGTTATAAGCGTTATTGTTGCTTCTGCTAGGGTTTCTGGTAGTTTATTTTCAGTAAAAGCCTGCGTGTATAAATTAAATAATCTTGGTACAATTGACTCCTGAAATCTTTTATAAAATTCATTACTAAAGCCATCTGGTCCTGGGGTCTTCCCATTTTTCAATGAGTTTATTATTAGTTTTATTTCTTCACTAGTAATACGTGCTCCTAATTGCTCTTGTTCTAAACTATCCAATTTTGGCAGCTTGCAATTATCTAAAAAAATTGTAATTTTACTTACATCTGTCTTTATTTTGGATGTGTATAAATTATGATAAAATTGGGCAAACCTCTTATTAATATCCTTAGGCAATGTTAGAAACTCACCATTGTCCGATTTAATTTTTGTAATAGTTTTTTCCTTTTCTCGTTGCTTCAGTTGCCTCGCAAGCAGTTTATGTGGCTTATCCCCAAATTCGAAGTGTGCTTGTTTTGTAATTTGGAATAATCTTATTACTCTAGCCGATAATATTCTATTGACTTTATATTTCAGTAAAGTTATCTTATTATGTTTATTTATGGTTGGGTCAGTTGCATTGTCCAGTTCTAGTAATTTTATCTTCTGTTCTATCCGCTGAAGTTCTCTTTTATTTTCCTTATTTTGAAAACTTTGGTAAGAGATTATGACACCGCGAATATATGCCTTGAAGGTTTCCCATAATAGCGGTGCAGAAATACCCGGTGTGTCATTTATTTCGAAAAAAAGTTTTGTTTGTTCTTTTATATACTCATAACCCTGCGGGTTATTTAATATGTGTGCATTGAACCTCCAAAAAGGCTTTATACTCGGCATTCCCTCAATTTTAAGTATAAAAGTCAATGGTGAGTGATCAGAAATAATACTATTATGATATGATGGTTTATTCGTATACGGGATCAATTTTGTGTCCAGTAAGAAATAGTCAATTCGCGAATAAGTTTTGTGAACTGATGAATAAAATGAGTATTCCCTACCACTTGGATTTGCTATTCTCCAAACATCAGCTATGTTATTATTTTTTATATAAGTATTTAAAAATTCACAGGTCTTGGTTTTAACAAGACGCTTCCCTAGCTTTATTGATTTATCTAAATAGGGATCTATAACACAATTGAAATCTCCCCCCATTATTATATTTTGAAAATTATGCTCTGCGATTAAATCTATTCTTTTCCTAAAAAATTGTGGGTTATCAAAATTAGGCGCGTAAATATTTATCATGGTTAATGGTGTATTGTAAATTTCTCCTGTGACTATAACATATCTTCCCTCTTTATCAGATATGGAATTCTTTAATTTAAAAGGTATGCCCTTCCGAATTATAATGGCCGTGCCTCTTGCTTTAGAGGTGAATGAGGAGTAATAGGTTTGACCTATCCAATTTGCCCTTAATCTGAACTGAGTTTGTTGTTTCAAATGTGTCTCTTGTAAGAACGCAATATCCATATCTAATGATTTTAATTGTGCTAGAATTTTACCTCTTTTAATTGGCTCATTCGCACCTCTGATGTTCCAACTACAGAAGGTGAGACCTCCGGTATTTATTCGACTATTATCTTGCAATAAGAGTGGATGTTGAGAGGATGTTTCCACTTCGTGGGGGGAGTCGGGGATCAGAGGGCACAGCCTCGGGATTAAAAGGACGTTCTGTTAGGAAGGAGATGGGTTATTTGCACACAGAGAGTGGAGTATCTCTGGAACTCTCTGCCACAGAGGGGAGTTGAGGCCAGTTCATTGGCTATATTTAAGAGGGAGTTAGATGTGGCCCTTGTGGCTAAAGGGATCAGGGGGTATGGAGAGAAGGCAGGTACGGGATACTGAGTTGGATGATCAGCCATGGTCATATTGAATGGCGAATGGTGCAGGCTCGAAGGGCCGAATGGCCTCTACTCCTGCACCTAATTTCTATATCTATGTTTCTATGAGGAGGAATTTCTCAAGGCAGAGATAGAGAGACGGGTGTCGGGGGTGATGGGGAAAAGGCACGGTGGCGCAGCGGTAGAGTTGTTGCTTACAGCGCTCGCAGCGCCAGGGACCAGAGGTTCGATGCTGACCACGGGTGCTGTCTGTGCGGAGTTTGCACGTTCTCCCCGCGACCTGCCTGGTTCTCTGTAAGAATATTCGGTTTCCTCTTTAGGTGTATCGCCTTGTGTTTGGTATAGATGTAAATTGTTCCTCGTGTGTGTAGGCTTGGGTTAGTGTAGTGTTTCCGCGCGGTATCGCTTAATGCCCCTGTCCCACTTAGTGTGCGGGGATCGCTGGTCGGCACGGACTCGGTGGGCCGAAGGGCCTGTGTCCGCGCCGTATCGCTTAAATAAACTAAAACGAAAAGACGGGAAAATGCGGAGAGGAACGAGAGATAGTTCACATGTCATTGAATGGTGGAATATCCCTGACGGGTAGAATGGCCTCATTCGGCTCTGCCTCCTGCCTTCCCCTCTCATGCGCGTTTCTCATCCTCAGGCGGGTCGCAGGGATTTACCGTCGAGCCGGCACAGAGCGACTTATATGTCCCCATCGGGGGAGACGCGGAGTTCACGGTGCGGCCGTCTAGTGCTATCTCCGGTGGAACCTGGGATTTCAAATCGGAAACAATCGTCTCGTGGAACGGGACAGGCCTGTTGTTCCATCCTGAGTACAGGTCACGGGTGGATTTAAACCTCACCAGCGGGTCGATGGTGCTGAGGTCGGTGAAGGAGTCGGACAACGGGGATTACAGATTGACAGTCAACGCTACAGGCGTCTCCGCTCAAGTCTCAACGAATCACACATTGCACGCACTCGGTGAGTTTGACTTCGATGTATGTTGACTGGTTTACCCTCTACACTCAGTTCAGTTTTGTTTATCCTCTCGTGTACCTGGGTGTCATGGTACACCGGTCATTCAAAGAAGGCATGCAGGTGCAGTAGGCAGTGAAGAAAGCGAATGGTATGTTAGCAATCATAGCAAACGGATTTGAGTCTAGGAGCAGGGAGGTTCTACTGCAGTTGTACAGGGTCTTGGTGAGACCACACCTGGAGTATTGTGTCCAGTTTTGGCCAGTTGGCCTTCATAACAAGAGGAGTTGAGTATAGGAGCAAAGCGGTCCTTCTGCAGTTGTACAGGGCCCTGGTGAGACTACACCTGGAGTATTGAGTACAGTTTTGGTCTCCTAATCTGAGGAAAGACATTCTTGCCATAGAGGGAGTACAGAGAAGGTTCACCAGACTGATTCATGGGATGGCAGCATTTTCATATGAAGAACGACTGGATAGACTCGGCTTGTACTCGCTAGAATTTAGAAGATTAAGGGGGGATCTTCTAGAAACTTACAACATGCTTAAGGGCTAGATGCAGGAAGATTGTTCCCGATGTTGGGGGTGTCCAGAACAAGTCAAGTCAAGTCAAGTTTATTTGTCACATACACATACGAGATGTGCAGTGAAATGAAAGTGGCAATGCTCGCGGACTTTTGTGCAAAAGACAAACAACAAAACAACCAAACAAATTATAAACACAATCATAACACACATATACCTTTACATAATAAATAATGGAAGGAAAAACATTCTGTAGAGTTAGTCCCTGGTGAGATAGGCGTTTACAGTCCGAATGGCCTCTGAGAAGAAACTCCTTCTCAACCTCTCCGTTCTCACCGCATGGCAACGGAGGCGTTTGCCTGACCGTAGCAGCTGGAACAGTCTGTTGCAGGGGTGGAAGGGGTCTCCCATGATTATATTTGCTCTGGAGTTACACCTCCTGTTTTATGGTTCCTGCAGGGGGGTGAGTGAAGTTCCCATAGTTCGTTCGTCACGAGTGCTGAAGCGTGTGACGCAAGGGGTCGAAGTTTAAGGATAAGGGGGACATCGTAGGGCTGAATGGCCTCTACTCCTGCACCTATTTTCTATGTTTCTATGTTTCTATCGTGGTTGAGGCGCCATTATCTCTATTTCAGAGCCAGTTGGATACGTAAATGAAATGCTGCCTCCAGTGGTCACAATCAGATCTTGCGACCAAATACGATGGGACCATTGTGAGTTGAGTTATTGACAGGCGCCTCAGGGATAGTAACACGTGGTGGTTTAGGTGGTAAAACACCGCTCGGACATATTTTAAATCGTTATTCTCTCCTCAGAACCGGTGGCGAATGTCACCCTGCGAGCCAGCGATTCTTCGCCCAGGGAACACTTCGACGCCGTCGTGTTGACGTGTAGCGCCCGGGGAACTCAACTGCAGCGGGATTGGTTATTTCACAATGATCCTGTCCGGGCGAATTACAGGATAACTATAGCCGGTGACACGCTGCTCATCGCCCGTGTACAGAGGACCGACACGGGATGGTACACATGCATCGTAAGCAATGGACTGAACAACGAAAGCGCGGAGACATTTGTGAATGTTTACCGTAAGTACAGAGACGCACAAAGTATTTAGTATGTAGGTATGTTACAAAACCTACCTGAATCGTGGTTGAGAATCTGCCCCACCCCGTGTGCGCGATTTTGCCGCTGTTTAGAGGGGGCGGGTTTAAAACACGATTTTTACTAGGCTGTTGCAATCGAAAATGTTCAGCCTAGTAAATCATTAACGAAAAAAAATCGCTGAAAGACCCCGTCGCAAAAGGTATTATTAGTTTTTTATGGCCTTGTATAATAGTTATAGTAGTTTAAAAAATCACTCTCTCAACCCGCGCGACCTCTCGCAGCCCCAGGTTTTATATAAAGCAAACAATTAAAGGTATGCACCTTATTTTTACATTAAAAGGGGCTTGTATATAACCCTGTATGTAAAGTTTTCTATATTGTGTACAGTTTTGGCCAGTTGGCCTTCATAACAAGAGGAGTTGAGTATAGGAGCAAACAGGTCCTTCTGCAGTTGTACAGGGCCCTGGTGAGACCACACCTGGAGTATTGTGTATAGTTTTGGCCAGTTGGCCTTCATAACAAGAGGAGTTGAGTATAGGAGCAAAGAGGTCCTTCTGCAGTTGTACAGGGCCCTGGTGAGACCACACCTGGAGTATTGCGTACAGTTTTGGCCTCCTAATCTGAGGAAAGACGTTCTTGCCATAGAGGGAGTACAGAGAAGGTTCACCAGACTGATTCATGGGATGGCAGGACTTTCATATGAAGAACGACTGGATAGACTCGGCTTGTACTCGCTAGAATTTAGAAGATTGAGGGGGGGATCTTATAGAAACTTACAACATTCTTAAGGGCTAGATGCAGGAAGATTGTTCCCGATGTTGGGGGTGTCCAGAACAAGTCAAGTCAAGTCAAGTTTATTTGTCACATACACATACGAGATGTGCAGTGAAATGAAAGTGGCAATGCTCGCGGACTTTTGTGCAAAAGACAAACAACAAAACAACCAAACAAATTATAAACACAATCATAACACACATATACCTTTACATAATAAATAATGGAAGGAAAAACATTCAGTAGAGTTAGTCCCTGGTGAGATAGGCGTTTACAGTCGGAATTGCCTCTGGGAAGAAACTCCTTCTCAACCTCTCCGTTCTCACCGCATGGCAACGGAGGCGTTTGCCTGACCGTAGCAGCTGGAACAGTCTGTTGCAGGGGTGGAAGGGGTCTCCCATGATTATATTTGCTCTGGAGTTACACCTCCTGTTTTATGGTTCCTGCAGGGGGGTGAGTGAAGTTCCCATAGTTCGTTCGTCACGAGTGCTGAAGCGTGTGACGCAAGGGGTCGAAGTTTAAGGATAAGGGGGACATCGTAGGGCTGAATGGCCTCTACTCCTGCACCTATTTTCTATGTTTCTATGTTTCTATCGTGGTTGAGGCGCCATTATCTCTATTTCAGAGCCAGTTGGATACGTAAATGAAATGCTGCCTCCAGTGGTCACAATCAGATCTTGCGACCAAATACGATGGGACCATTGTGAGTTGAGTTATTGACAGGCGCCTCAGGGATAGTAACACGTGGTGGTTTAGGTGGTAAAACACCGCTCGGACATATTTTAAATCGTTATTCTCTCCTCAGAACCGGTGGCGAATGTCAACCTGCGAGCCAACGATTCTTCGCCCAGGGAAGACATCGACGCCGTCGTGTTGACGTGTAGCGCCCGGGGAACTCAACTGCAGCGGAAATGGTTATTTCACAATGATCGTGTCCGGGCGAATGACAGGATAACTATAGCCGGTGACACGCTGCTCATCGCCCCTGTACAGAGGACCGACACGGGATGGTACACATGCATCGTAAGCAATGGACTGAACAGCGAAATCGCGGAGACATTTGTGAATGTTTACCGTAAGTACAGAGACGCACAAAGTATTTAGTATGTAGGTATGTTACAAAACCTACCTGAATCGTCGCTGAGAATCTGCCCCACCCCGTGTGCGCGATTTTGCCGCTGTTTAGAGGGGGCGGGTTTAAAACGCGATTTTTAATAGGCTGTTGCAATCGAAAATGTTCAGCCTAGTAAATCATTAACGAAAAATCGCTGAAAGACCCCGTCGCAAAAGGTATTATTAGTTATTATGGCCTTGTATAATAGTTATAGTAGTTTAAAAATCACTTTCTCAACCCGCGACCTCTCGCAGCCCCAGGGTTTTATAAAGCAAACAATTAAAGGTATGCACCTTATTTTTACATTAAAAGGGGCTTGTATATAACCCTGTATGTAAAGTTGTCTATATTGTGTACAGTTTTGGCCAGTTGGCCTTCATAACAAGAGGAGTTGAGTATAGGAGCAAACAGGTCCTTCTGCAGTTGTACAGGGCCCTGGTGAGACCACACCTGGAGTATTGTGTATAGTTTTGGCCAGTTGTGCCTTCATAACAAGAGGAGTTGAGTATAGGAGCAAAGAGGTCCTTCTGCAGTTGTACAGGGCCCTGGTGAGACCACACCTGGAGTATTGCGTACAGTTTTGGCCTCCTAATCTGAGGAAAGACATTCTTGCCATAGAGGGAGTACAGAGAAGGTTCACCAGACTGATTCATGGGATGGCAGGACTTTCATATGAAGAACGACTGGATAGACTCGGCTTGTACTCGCTAGAATTTAGAAGATTGAGGGGGGATCTTATAGAAACTTACAACATTCTTAACGGCTAGATGCAGGAAGATTGTTCCCGATGTTGGGGGTGTCCAGAACCAGTCAAGTCAAGTCAAGTTTATTTGTCACATACACATACGAGATGTGCAGTGAAATGAAAGTGGCAATGCTCGCGGACTTTTGTGCAAAAGACAAACAACAAAACAACCAAACAAATTATAAACACAATCATAACACACATATTATTTTACATAATAAATAATGGAAGGAAAACGTTCAGTACAGTTAGTCCCTGGTGAGATAGGCGTTTACAGTCGGAATTGCCTTTGGGAAGAAACTCCTTCTCAACCTCTCCGTTCTCACCGCATGGCAACGGAGGCGTTTACCTGACCGTAGCAGCTGGAACAGTCCGTTGCAGGGGTGGAAGGGGTCTCCCATGATCTTGTTGGTTCTGGAGTTGCACCTCCTGATGTATAGTTCCTGCAGGGGGGCGAGTGAAGTTCCCATAGTGCGTTCGTCACGAGTGCTGAAGCGTGTGATGCCACGGGTCGATGTTTAAGGATAAGGGGGAAAATGGTAGGGCTGAATGGCCTCTACTCCTGCGCCTATTTTCTATGTTTCTATGTTTCTATCGTGGTTGAGGCGCCATTATCTCTATTTCAGAGCCAGTTGGATACGTAAATGAAATGCTGCCTCCAGTGGTCACAATCAGATCTTGCGACCAAATACGATGGGACCATTGTGAGTTGAGTAATTGACAGGCGCCTCAGGGATAGTAACACGTGGTGGTTTAGGTGGTAAAACACCGCTCGGACATATTTTAAATCGTTATTCTCTCCTCAGAACGGGTGGCGGGTGTCACCCTGCGAGCCAACGATGCTTCGCCCAAGGAAGACATCGACGCCGTCGTGTTGACGTGTAGCGCCCGGGGAACTCAACTGCAGCGGGAATGGTTCTTTTACAATTATCATGTCCTGGCGAATGACAGGATAACTATAGCCGGTGACACGCTGCTCATCGCCCCTGTACAGAGGACCGACACGGGATTGTACAAATGCATCGTAAGCAATCGACTGAACAGCGAAAGCGCGGAGACATTTGTGAATGTTTACCGTAAGTACAGAGACGCACAAAGTATTTAGTATGTAGGTATGTTACAAAACCTACCTGAATCGTGGTTGAGAATCTGCCCCACCCCGTGTGCGCGATGTTGCCGCTGTTTAGAGGGGGCGGGTTTAAAACGCGATTTTTAATAGGCTGTTGCAATCGAAAATGTTCAGCCTTGTAAATCATTAACGAAAAATCGCTGAAAGACCCCGTCGCAAAAGGTATTATTAGTTTTTATGGCCTTGTATAATAGTTATAGTAGTTTAAAAATCACTTTCTCAACCCGCGACCTCTCGCAGCCCCAGGGTTTTATAAAGCAAACAATTATAGGTATGTACCTTATTTTTACATTAAAAGGGGCTTGTATATAACCCTGTATGTAAAGTTTTCTATATTGTGTACAGTTTTGGCCAGTTGGCCTTCATAACAAGAGGAGTTGAGTATAGGAGCAAACAGGTCCTTCTGCAGTTGTACAGGGCCCTGGTGAGACCACACCTGGAGTATTGTGTACAGTTTTGGCCAGTTGGCCTGCATAACAAGAGTAGTTGAGTATAGGAGCAAAGAGATCCTTCTGCAGTTGTACAGGGCCCTAGTGAGACCACACCTGGAGTATTGCGTACAGTTTTGGTCTCCTAATTTGAGGAAAGACATTCTTGCCATAGAGGGAGTACCGAGAAGGTTCACCAGACTGATTCCTGGGATGACAGGACTTTCATATCAAGAACGACTGGACAGACTCGGCTTGTACTCGCTAGAATTTAGAAGATTGAGGGGGGGGGGGTTCTTATAGAAACTTACAAAATGTTTAAGGGGTTGGACAGGCTAGATGCAGGAAGATTGTTCCCGATGTTGGGGGTGTCCAGAACAAGGGGTCCAAGTTTAAGGATAAGGGGGAAATGGTAGGGCTGAATGGCCTCTACTCCTGCACCTATTTTCTATGTTTCTATGTTTCTATCGTGGTTGAGGCGCCATCATCATTTCAGAGCCAGTTGGATACGTAAATGAAATGCTGCCTCCAGTGGTCACAATCAGATCTTGCGACCAAATACGATGGGACCATTGTGAGTTGAGTTATTGACAGGCGCCTCAGGGATAGTAACACGTGGTGGTTTAGGTGGTAAAACACCGCTCGGACATATTTTAAATCGTTATTCTCTCCTCAGAACGGGTGGCGAATGTCAACCTGCAAGCCAACGATTCTTCGCTCATGGAAGACATCGACGCCGTCGTGTTGACGTGTAGCGCCCGGGGACCTCAACTGCAGCGGAAATGGTTATTTCACAATGATCCTGTACGGGAGAATGACAGGATAACTATAGCCGGTGACACGATGCTCATCGCCCCTGTACAGAGGACCGACACGGGATTGTACAAATGCATCGTAAGCAATCGACTGAACAGCGAAAGCGCGGAGACATTTGTGAAGGTTTACCGTAAGTACAGAGACGCACAAAGTAATTAGTATGTAGGTATGTTACAAAACCTACCTGAATCGTCGCTGAGAATCTGCCCCACCCCGTGTGTGTGATGTTGGCGCTGTTTAGAGGGGGCGGGTTTAAAACGCGATTTTTACTAGGCTGTTGCAATCGAAAATGTTCAGCCTAGTAAATCATTAACGGAAAATCGCTGAAAGACCCCGTAGCAAAAGGTATTATTAGTTTTTATGGCCTTGTATAATAGTTATAGTAGTTTAAAAATCACTCTCTCAACCCGCGACCTCTCGCAGCCCCAGGGTTTTATAAAGCAAACAATTAAAGGTATGTACCTTATTTTTACATTAAAAGGGGCATGTATAAAAACCCTGTATATAAAGTTTTCTATAGCGAGTAGCTCATTTTGGGCTCTTTATATCCCGCAGTATTTTTCTGGGCATTTGAGGGCACAAATCTACTGCAATGTGAACGTTCTAACCCAGCGCGTTCACAGGAACCCACTAGAAAGCTGATTTAAAATGGACTTTTGGACTCATTTACAGCAATTGAACACTAAATTCCTTCCATTTGGCCTATAAATTGATGTAAATGAGATTTAAAAATGTTTTATTGTGAATTATTTGTGAATATTATTTGGACACTTAAGGCTATTTAAAAATGTTAAACATTTATTTAGAAATCGTTAGATGTTTAGATCTAGTAATTGAAGTTTGAGATTAGCTACAATGGGGTAACTAACTAATTATATGCTTTAATTTCAGGTCATCCAAGTAAGATTATTTTATATTTGTTTCAGAATGGTTCAATCTATGATAACTGAAAATTTCATTCAGTTCTCTTAATTTTTAAGAAGGTTATGGGCTTTTGACTGTCCACGATCACAGCTTTTTTGTTATGTCCATAGAAAATCAATAGGGAACAAGATGCTAATTTCCGAGTATGAAAATGGCCATAACTTTTTTATTACTTGAGATATGAAAGTGAATTAGATGTCAAATTAAACTTATTGTTATGCTTTATCTGATGGGATAAATTGCAGACTTGATTTTTTAAATCTCAAAATTTTGTAACATTGCTACAGTATGTACTTAATATTATTAATGGCAGAAACGGTACATCTACATCATAAGGAATAGGTGTAAAGTTAGGCCATTCGGCCCATCACGTCTGTTTTTTTTGTTGTTGTTTTAGCTGTTGCTTCGCCTGTCCCCATTTCCATCATTGTCGGCATTCTTATCACCATCGCTGTATGTCTCTGCTGCGGACTCTTCGCGTTGTTCATCGTCAAGAAGACATGCAGGTAAATGCGTCTCCCTCCAAGTTTTGCTTCGACCTTCAGTTCGGTTTAGACGGGTACATTTCACTTCTCCAAAGATGCTGTCTGTCCCGCTGAGTCACTCCAGCACTTTGTACCTGTCCACGTTCTCCACAGAGATGCTACCTGCCTGACCCGCTGAGTTACTCCAGCACTTTTTACCTGTCCATGGCAGCGAAAAGCCTGACAGGGAAAAACTTGTTATCCCGAGTTAACCAGTGAGCAGAAATACATGATTGTAATCGAGGAATTTACAGTGTACAGATAGATCCACGGTATGTGAATAGCGTTTAGTGCAAGGTAATGCCAGCAAAGTCTGATCAAGGATAGACCGAGGGTCACCAATGAGGTAGAGAGCATTGCAACACTGCGAAGTAAGGGCAGATCTGAGAGGTGTTCGAGAAGATCATAGTTATTGAGGGAGTGTTATTGAGGGAGCCCAGCGTAGGTTCACCAGGTTAATTCCCGGGACTGTCATATGCTGAGAGAATGGAGCGGCTGGGCTTGTACACTCTGGAGTTTAGAAGGATGAGAGGGAATATCATTGAAACATATAAGATTATTCAGGGTTTGGACACGCTTGGGGCAGGAACATCGTTCCCGATGTTGGGGAGTCCAGAACCAGGGGCCACACAGATTAAGAATATGGGGTCGGCCATATAGAACGGAGACGAGGAAACACTTTTTCTCACAGAGAGCTGTGAGTCTGTGGAATTCTCTGCCGGTTCTGTGGATACTTTCAAGAGAGAGTTTAGATAGAGTTCTGAAAGATAGCAGAGTCAGGGGATATTGGGAGATGGCAGGAACGGGGTACTGATTGGGGATGATCAACCGTGATCACATTGAATGGCGGTGATGGCTCCATGTTCATGTTCCTGGGTGTGGGATACATGCTGCGAGTCTGAGGAAGGGTCTCGACCCGAAACGTCACCCATTCCTTCCCTCCAGATATGCCGCCTGTCCCGCTGAGTGACGCCAGCATTTGTGCGTCTATCTTGGATTGAAACAAGGTGACTTGGATGGGCTGGGTGAGTGGGCAAATGTTTGGCAGATGCAGTATAATGTGGATAAATGTGAGGTTATCCATTTTGGTGGCAAAAACGGGAGAGCAGACTATTATCTAAATGGTCGCCGATTGGGAAAGGGGGAGATGCAGCGAGACCTGGGTGTCATGGTACACCAGTCATTGAAGGTAGGCATGCAGGTGCAGCAGGCAGCAAAGAAAGCGAATGGTATGTTAGCTTTCATTGCAAAATGATTTGAGTATAGGAGCAGGGAGGTTCTACTGCAGTTGTACAGGGTCTTGGTGAGACCACACCTGGAGTATTGCGTACAGTTTTGGTCTCCAAATCTGAGGAAGGACATTATTGCCATAGAGGGAGTGCAGAGACGGTTCACCAGACTGATTCCTGGGATGGCAGGACTGTCTTATGAAGAAAGACTGGATAGACTTGGTTTATACTCTCTAGAATTTAGGAGATTGAGAGGGGATCTTATAAAAACTTACAAAATTCTTAAGGGGTTGGACAGGCTAGATGCAGGAAGATTGTTCCCGATGTTAGGGAAGTCCAGGACAAGGGGTCACAGCTTAAGGATAAGGGGGAAATCCTTTAAAAACCGAGATGAGAATAACTTTTTTCACACAGAGACTGGTGAATCTCTGGAACTCTCTGCCACAGAGGGTAGTTGAGGCCAGTTCATTGGCTATATTTAAGATGGAGTTAGATGTGGCCCTTGTGGCTAAAGGGATCAGGGGGTATGGAGAGAAGGCAGGTACGGGATACTGAGTTGAATGATCAGCCATGATCATATTGAATGGGGAATGGTGCAGGCTCGAAGGGCCGAATGGCCTCTACTCCTGCACCTAGTTTCTATGTTTCTGTGTTTCTAAACCTGCATCTGCAGTTCTTGCCCACACATTGCATCTGGTTTGTGTTTGTTTAGGCCCAACCCACCACCCCGGACGAATAACGACACGGACAGGACTACTGCAGGAGATAGTAAGTGAATGGCAGAACACTGTAAATCTTGTTGTTACTGGCGAGCGGAGCACAGAGGCAAATTCATTGTATGTGTACAATGTGTACATACTTGGTTCAAGTTCAAGTTAGATATATTGTCACATACACCAATTGGTACAGGGAGATTTGAGTTACCATACAGCCATAAAAATAGCACAACACATGAACAATACTTACCATCAGCGGCGCTGTAGTTCAGCCACTGGACGTGTGCGCGATTTTGCCGCCTTTGAGAGGGGGGTGGTTAAAATGCGGTTTTTCTCTACCCTGCCCTGGATTATAGTTTGTTGGAGTGCAAGCTTTTGCTGAAGAATCGTTTCGACGGCCATTCTCTATATATATTTTTTAAATCGCCCGACAAGTTCAGCGCTGGAGTAATTTTAAAACGAGCTGTTGGGATGGGGAAATGTTAACTTCGTGACTGAAGGCGTTGTATTTCCGCAGATACGGTGGCTGCGAATGCCGAGGACGGATCGGCCAATTATGAAAATATCCCGGATAGTGCGCAGGTTGGTTCCTATACTCAATACAATCAGTTTTATTCGTCACATTGCACATAAAGTGCAAATTAAATGAATTTGTCAGCAGCGGTACAATGAGAAAGAACACACAATCTATCTATATTATTAAAACTCTGCTCTTGACCGGTTTTGGCCATCTGTGCTGCGGTTTCCGAGAGTACCTACGGCCGTCATTTGTGGCCACCTCGCTCAGATCCCCCCTCCTCCGCGTGTGTGCCGAGGATTTTCCCCGTCGATGAAAAATGACAGAGATATTAATGTTTTTACAAAATTCTCCATTCTCTCTGCTGCCCCTGCTGGAGGGAGGGGGAGGGACTATACAATCAGGAAGTGGTGTCCCTCAATCAGTCTCTGCAAGCGGTGTGCCTCAATCAGAGCTCTGAATAACACTGAACAAATGTCTCCACAGCTGTGAGTACCCATAATGTGATTTGAAAATGAAAATATGGTTAGTTTGAGGAAAAAAGCACTGCCTGCAAATGGTTGTTTGGGTTGAAGTAAAAAGGCACCCTCTCTCTCTCTCTCTCTCTCTCTCTCCCCCCCCCTCGCTCTCCTCCCTCCCCCCCCTCTCTCTCTCTCTCTCCCTCTCTCCCCCTCTCTCTCTCCCCCTCTCCTCTCTCTCTCTCCCCCCCTTCCCCCCCCCTCTCCCCCCTCTCCTTCTCTCTCCCCTCTCCCCCTCCTCTCCTCTCCCCCTCCTCTCCTCTCCCCCTCTCCTCTCCCCCCTCTCATCGCCCCCCCTCTCTCCCCCTCTCCTCTCCCCCTCTCCTCTCCCCCTCTCCCCTCTCCCCCTCTCCTCCCCTCCCCTGCTCCCCCCTCCCCTCCCCCCCACCTCTCCTCTCCCCTCTCCTCCTCCCCCCTCATCTTGCCCCTCCCCTCCCCTCCCCCCCCCCCCCCCTCTCCCTCCCCCCTCCCTCCTCCTCTCCCCTCCCTCCTCCTCCCTCTCCCTCCCCCCTCCCTTCTCCTTTCCTCCCCCCCTCCCTCCCCCCTCTCTCCTCTCCACCCCCCTATCCCTCTTGCCCCTCTCTGTGTCTCTGTCTCTCTCTCTCTGTCTCTGCCCCTTCTCTCTCTGCCCTCACACTATCGAAACCCGCCCCCACCCCCTCCCCCCCTCCCCCCCACCCCTCACTCTCTAGATGTGTGCAATTTGGGGGCTATGCATCAGTAGATAGGGTGATTATGGGGTAAAAGGAGCAAATTCATAATATTAATATAATATCAAGGGGGGTAGTTAGTGTGTGTGACGCTGCATGCCGCCCCCTCCCCCCCCACAACCGCACGTTGGGGGAACAGACCCAACGGGTCTGCACTTGGTCTAGTATTGAGGATGAAGGGTTACCTTATAGAGGTGTACAAAATCATGAGAGGAATACATCGGGTAGATGCACAGATTCTCTTGCCCAGAGTAGGGGAATCGAGGGCCAGAGAACATGGGATTAAGGTGAAGGGGAAAAGACTTAACAGGAATCTGAGGGGCATTTGTTCCACACAATGGGTTGTGGGTGTATGGAACGAGCTGCCGGAGGAGGTATTTGAGGCTCCGACAATCCCAGCGTTTAGGAAGCAGTTACATGGATAGGACAGGTTTGGAGATAAGTCCTTCCTCAGGTAAATCCTTCCTCGGATGAGGGGACCAAATCTGCACACAATACTCCAGGTGTGGTCTCACCGGGGCCCTGTACAACTGCAGAAGGACCTCTCTGACCGTGATGCTGATATCCCCTTTGATCATTTGTTTTCAAATATTACCCTTCCTTGTCTCCCTCTCCCCACACTCTCAGTCTGGAGAAGGGTCTCGACCCGTAGCGTCACCTGTTCCTTCTCTCCAGAGATGCTGCCTGTCCGACCCGCTGAGTTACTCCAGCACTCTGTGTCTATCTCCGCTGTAAACCGGCATCTGCAGTTCCATTCTGCACATGTTGGGACGGCGTGATGCAGGCGCTCAAGTCGTCGGCGAGACCACACTTGGAGAAGTGTGTGCAAGTATGGAGGCCCAAATACAGCATGGCCTGACTATTGTGTGTGCTTACGGGCTTCAGTCTCAATGGCAGTTTGGATAGGCTGGGACAATGTATGAATATCAATATCAAATCAATGCTATTTTCTGTTTCCAGGGGAGACGTTACAATGGGCCAGTTGAGGACCCCACCTATATGGTGAGTTTATTATTTGGTTCATTGGTTCATTCCATTTCATCATTCCCAGTTCCCCCTTAATTCATTAGTCAGGCTGGTCGCCCACTTGGTCATAATCTTCCACCACCTCCTCCTCCTCCTCTCCTCCTCCCTCCTCCTCCTCCTCTCCTCCTCCTCCTCCTCCTCCTCCTCCTCCTCCTCCTCCTCCTCCTCCTCCTCCTCCTCCTCCTCCTCCTCCTCCTCCTCCTCCTCCTCCCTCCTCCTCCTCCTCCTCCTCCTCCTCCTCCTCTCACATCTTCATAAACATAACATAAACATAAAACATAAAACATAAAAATTAGGTGCAGGAGTAGAGGCCATTCGGCCCTTCGAGCCTGCACCATTCGCCATTCAATATGATCATGGCTGATCATCCAACTCAGTATCCCGTACCTGCCTTCTCTCCATACCCCCTGATCCCTTTAGCCACAAGGGCCACATCTAACTCCCTCTTAAATATAGCCAATGAACTGTGTGGCCTCAACTACCCTCTGTGGCAGAGAGTTCCAGAGATTCACCACTCTCTGTGTGAAAAAAGTTCTTCTCATCTCGGTTTTAAAGGATTCCCCCCTTATCCTTAAGCTGTGACCCCTTGTCCTGGACTTCCCTAACATCGGGAACAATCTTCCTGCATCTAGCCTGTCCAACCCCTTAAGAAATTTGTAAGTTTCTATAAGATCCCCTCTCAATCTCCTAAATTCTAGAGAGTATAAACCAAGTCTATCCAGTCTTTCTTCATAAGACAGTCCTGACATCCCTGAGATGGCATGGTTGGTTCTCTGTTGTTCTGCTCCACATTCACAGGCTGGGCTCTGGCGGAGGGAGCCCCCATCTCCACACGCTGGCATTGAAACACCCAACTCCAGTACCAAGTCTGTTGAGCTTCACCCATCCACGCTCCTCTGGGGAGGTCAAACCCTGGGCAGCTTTTATCGGGTGAAGAGATGTCGCTGTGTAATGGAGATGAGGTTGCCTTCCATTCCTGTGACCACTTGGTGGCTATCCAGTGTGTGGTTTTGTCTCAGTTGGCTGGATGGAGGCTAGGAGTTGTTTTCCATGTGGAGGGACTTCAGTCGGGGTGGCCTCTGATCTCTGCTGGTAGCCTGATGAAGGAGGTGATCTGGGTCCATGGCACTACGAGATGACGAGATACATAGGTACACGTCTATCTGACGGCTCGTGGGACCGTGGGCCCCACGTCCATCTTCCCCCGAGACCCATTCCTTGTGTCCGAATGTTGACTAGTCGGAAGACGTAATTCAGTTGCCTTGCATCATAGTCTAGCCCTCTCCAAATTTGTCTGTAACTGTAGATGACTAGTGCATGTGCCTTTAACATAGTGACCTCACCACCACTATCCACTCCCCCTATTAGGTGTATAATTGCATGCTTCCCACCCTTAGCTCTCTCTCTCTAGCTCCGGTGACAGACCGCGTACAGCTAGAGCAGTAGTGTTTGTGAACTGTTAATAAACTATAGTTAAGACACAATGTGTTGTTGAGACTTCTTTACATGGTGTCAGAAGTGGGATAATTATTAGGTGTATAATTGCATGCTTCCCACCCTTAGCTCTCTCTCTCTAGCTCCGGTGACAGACCACGTACAGCTAGAGCAGTAGTGTTTGTGAACTGTTAATAAACTATAGTTAAGACACAATGTGTTGTTGAGACTTCTTTACACTAACGATTTGTGAATTTCCAACAGGGACTGGAGCTGGAAGATCAATCCGTTTACAGTGAGCTACAGTAGGCTCATCGATCATCAGCGGGCCGACCCATCGATCAGCACGTTGTTACATCAAGGATCACAAGTTGACAATTTCACAAGTTATTGTAGTGGAATTATGCCATTCGGCCCATCGAGTCTACTCCGCCATTCAATCATGGCTCAGCTATCTCTCCCTCCTCACCCCATTCACATACCTCTCCCCATAACCCCCGGAACCTGTACATCAACAATTTATCTATCGCTGCCTTAAAACTATGCAGTGACTTGTGGCCCCCAGATCCTCATTTGGCAAATTATTCCGCAGACTCACCACCCTCTGACTAAACAAAATTATCCTTGTCTCCTTCCTAAAATAATGTCCTTGAATTCAATAGGCAATATACAGTAGGTGCACGTGTAAGCCATTCGGCCCTTCGTGACAGCACCGCCCTTAAATGTGATCATGGCCAATCTTTTTTTGTTTTTTTGAAAATATTTTTTATTGGAGATAGGCACATCATCTATTACATCATTACTGTCTTACATTTTTAAATTGATAATATTGTCAGTTATTATTACATTGTCTCCAATACTTTTTGCCTTTTTCTTCATTTTTTAAAAAAACTAGATAGAACTAAAGAGATAGATGAAGTAAAGGAAGAAAAGAAAGGAAAGAAAAACAAAAACAAAAAAATAAAATAAATAAAAAGGAAAAAGATAGTTAAAGAAGAATGGAAAAAATTATTAAAAAAAAAAACATCGTTCGAGATATGTTCGTACATTTCAGAGTATAGCATTTCATCCAATCTTTAGTCCGAGTGCTAGTCAGGTTCCTGTGCTGAACTATTCTGACCCTTTAAGTAATCAATAAAAGGAGACCATGTTCCAACGAATAATTCCTGTTTGTCCAACAGGGAAAATCTGATTCTTTCCACGTTTAAGGTCTCCGTGATTTCTATAATCCACATTTTGATTGTGGGGGCCGTAGGGCCTTTCCAAAATTTTAGAATTAATTTTTTTCCTGTTATTAAACTATAATCAATAAAGTTTATTTGTGTTATTCTAAATGTTTGATTTAATTCTAATATTCCGAGTATTATTAATGTTGGATCTGGGTTGGTTACTTTGGATATTATACTAAAAATATTTACCCAGAATTTTTTAATTTTTATACAGTTTGCAAACATATGAGATAATGTAGCTTCTAAATGTTGACATTTATCACATATAGGTGAAATATGTTGAAAAATTTTATGTAGTTTTGTTTTTGAATAATGTAACCTATGTATTACTTTAAATTGTATTAGAGAATGTCTGGCGTTTAGTGAACACTGATGTATGTGTTGTAAACTTTCTTCCCAAGTGTCTTTCGTTATTACTTGATTTAATTCTTTTTCCCATGTTTGTCTGTGTAAGTCCGTCGAAGGAATGTCACTGTCTAATAAGATATTATATATATAAGATATTGATTTTTCTGTATTAGGATGTTTGTTCCAACATTCATCAAGAATTTCTGAGTTCCTAATTCGAAAATTTTGAGAGTTCGATTTTACATAATCTCTAGGTTGAAGATATCTGAAATAATCATTTCCTCGAAGTCCATAAGTCTGTTGCAACTCCTGAAATGTCAGAAAAGTGCCTTCCTTGTAAAGTTGTCGCATATTTTTAATTCCATAATTCTTCCATTGTGCAAAACCCCCGTCTAAACATGAAGGCTTAAACAAAGGATTATTCACAATTGGAAGAAAAAGTGATGTTATCTAATTTTAATGTCTTTTTTAATTGTTTCCAAATTCGTATAGCACTAAATGTTATAGGGTTTTCCCTATACATGTTTTTGTTTCATTTAGACGTAGCAAATAATATCGAACCGATATCAAAAGGTAGACAATCTCCCTTTTCCATTTTTAACCAGTCTGGTTGATGATCTATTTCTTCCAACCAGAAATTCATATTTTTAATATTAACTGCCCAGAAATAAAACAAAAAGTTAGGTAAAACCAAGCCTCCATTTATTTTTGATTTACACAGGTGTCTTTTGTTTATCCTATGATTCTTATAATCCCAGATAAAATCATTAACAATAGAGTCCAATTTTTTTTTAAAGTTTTTTGCCAGATATATCGGAATCGGCTGAAAAAGGTATAATATTTGCGGTAAAAAAATCATTTTTATGGCATTAATTTTGCCAACCATTGAGATAGGAAGTGTTTTCCAGTATTGGATATTCTTATGTAGTTTGTTCAGTAATGGGGGGAAATTTGCTTTAAATAATGATGTATATATCTTAGTTACATAAATACCTAGATATTTAAATTTTTCATTTACTATTTTAAATGGAAATTGTTGTATTATCTGTTTGTTATGTTCCCTTATTGGCATAATTTCACTTTTATTCCAATTTATTCTGTATCCTGAAAGTGAACCGAATTGGGTTATTAGCTTTAATAAGTTTGGGATACTAATTTCTGGTTTTGTAATGTAAATTAATACATCATCTGCGTATAGAGAAATTTTATTCACTGTGTCCTTTGTGTTATACCCGTGTATTTCTGGATGCCCCCTAACTCTTTCTGCCAGTGGCTCAATAGCAAGCGCAAATAATAATGGAGATAACGGGCATCCTTGTCTACAACCTCTAGATAGACTAAATTTAGATGACAACCTTTGGTTAGTAAATATTCTAGCCGTGGGATTTGTATATAACAGTTTTATCCATGTACAGAATTTCTCCCCTAGCTGCATCTTTTCCATCACCGAAAATAAATAAGGCCATTCGACCTGATCAAATGCTTGTTCAGCGTCCAGTGAGATTAATGCTAGATCTTCATTAATAATTCTCTTGGAATATATAATATTAAACAATCTTCTTAGATTATAATATGAGTAGCGTTTCTGAATAAAGCCTGTTTGGTCAGGGTGTATTAATTTATTCATCACTGTACTTAATCTATGGCCAACCTGTATCCCGTTCCTGCCTTCTCCCCGTATCCCCTGGCTCCGCTATCTTTAAGAGCCCTATCTAGCGCTCTCTTGAAATTCCCCAGCCTCCACCGCCCGCGGAGGCAGAGAATTCCACAGACTCGCAACTCTCTGGGTGAAAAAGAATGGTCTTGATTCGAAACGGCACCTGTTCCTTTCCCGCAGAGATGCTGCCTGACCCGCTGAGTTGCTACTGCTGTGTTGGACAATATTGCATTATTTTTGTGGTTACACATATGTCAGTTCATTGTGATAATTTACTAAATGCGTGGCTTCATTTTCCTCTGCAAATATATTAAAATATTTTATTGCTTTTGATCTGTGTGTGTTCCCAATGTGTCATTTCGCACCCTCGCCGACCTACTTCATTATAGACTAATGTAGTTTTGCCCAATTAGTTTCTGTTACTTGTTTCACTCCGAATCTAACAATGCCCGATCTCGCCATGGAAGACCCGGACATCGAGTTGTAAAACTTCCCCAACATCGGGAACAATCTTCCTGCATCTAGCCTGTCCAAACCCTTAAGAATGTTGTAAGATTCTATGAGATCCCCCCTCAATCTTCTAAATTCTAGCGAGCACAAGCCGAGTCTATCCAGTCTTTCTTCATATGAAAGTCCTGACATCCCAGGAATCAGTCTGGTGAACCTTCTCTGTACTCCCTCTATGGCAAGAATGTCCTTCCTCAGATTAGGAGACCAAAACTGTACGCAATACTCCAGGTGTGGTCTCACCAAGACCATGTACAACTGCAATAGAACCTCCCTGCTCCTATACTCAAATCCTCTATGGCAAGAATGTATTTGCTCAGATTAGGAGACCAAAACTGTACGCAATACTCCAGGTGTGGTCTCACCAAGACCCTGTACATCTGCAGTAGAACCTCCCTGCTCCTATACTCAAATCCTCTATGGCAAGAATGTATTTGCTCAGATTAGGAGACCAAAACTGTACGCAATACTCCAGGTGTGGTCTCACCAAGACCCTGTACAACTGCAGTAGAACCTCCCTGCTCCTATACAAATCCTTTATGGCAAGAATGTATTTGCTCAGATTAGGAGACCAAAACTGTACGCAATACTCCAGGTGTGGTCTCACCAAGACCCTGTACAACTGCAGTAGAACCTCCCTGCTCCTATACTCAAATCCTTTGCTATGAATGCTTGAGATTGGAGTAGGTGACATCTTTCCCGGACACGAAAGGGTTAACTAGATGTTTGTTCTGCGAGTGGAATTAACGTCAGTCTACACGGAGCCCGGTTTTGTCCCCGGAGATTTCCCAGTTACCAATATAAACCATTCCTGTTGCTGGGATATGAGAGTGTTGGTGAGATCATCCCGCCCGTCACCGACAGAGAGCAGCAGCTCCATCCACAGAGGGAGAAAACCCATTGGGAATCTGTGGACAATAAAGTGGGATGTTAGATGGATGTTTCGGAATCAGGGAATATTAGAGAGTGAAGTGAATGTCGCCGAGTGTAATCGGGGAACAGTGAGTGTTACACAAATGGATCTGTCTCTGAAAACGGTTGACCGGGATGTTGCCGCGATGGAGAAGGGAGTCTTCCTTTGGGCCGGCAATATTTTTGGTCCTGGGTACAGCTTAAATTTTCGGATCCACAGTCTACTCATAACTATGCAGCCTGTCTTTTAGCCCATGCTAGCCCTCGTTGCTTCTCCAGGTAAGTCCCCGTCCAAATCCCCGCGCAACAGCAGGTGAGAAGCGGCAGTGACGGGGTGGGTCCGGTATCAATGTCTGTAGCTCGGCAAATCCATATAACCATATAACAATTACAGCACGGAAACAGGCCATCTCGACCCTTCTAGTCCGTGCCGAACACATAATCTCCCCTAGTCCCATATACCTGCGCTCAGACCATAACCCTCCATTCCCTTCCCATCCATATAACTATCCAATTTATTTTTAAATGATAAAAACGAACCTGCCTCCACCACCTTCACTGGAAGCTCATTCCACACAGCCACCACTCTCTGAGTAAAGAAGTTCCCCCCTCATGTTACCCCTAAACTTCAGTCCCTTAATTCTCAAGTCATGTCCCCTTGTTTGAATCTTCCCAACTCTCAGTGGGAAAAGCTTTTCCACGTCAACTCTGTCTATCCCTCTCATCATTTTAAAAACCTCTATCAAGTCCCCCCTTAACCTTCTGCGCTCCAAAGAATAAAGCCCTAACTTGTTCAACCTTTCTCTGTAACTTTCTCTGTAAATCCATGACGTGTCCCTTTAAGAAATCTTCGACAGAGTAATGGATAATGTGTTGATGCTGCCTGCCTGTTTGTGGGGATCAGAGGTTTATCACCCACCGCCTGTTATTTTTTACATTGCTACTGTTGTGTATTTAGATGCTTGGAACAGATTTAAATAAGGCTCGGACACGGCTCTTACAAGCTACCTTGAGACCCCCCACCCCGCACATGCGTTCTTGCACAAGACATCACATATACTAATTACATATGCTAATTACATCACACAACTAACACTCCTCCTCCTTTGAGGCAGGTAACACCATTTCTATTACAAACACCGCACTCCTTCCCTTTTAAGTCAATTTCACCTGAAACGCATATGCTCTTTTCATAGAAACATAGAAACATAGAAATTAGGTGCAGGAGTAGGCCATTCCGCCCTTCGAGCCTGCACCGCCATTCAATATGATCATGGCTGACCATCCAACTCAGTATCCCGTACCTGCCTTCTCTCCATACCCTCTGATCCCCTTAGCCACAAGGAATCTCTGGAATTCTCTGCCACAGAAAGTAGTTGAGGCCACACAGTTCATTGGCTATATTTAAGAGGGAGTTAGATGTGGCCCTTGTGGCTAAAGGGATCAGGGGGTATGGAGAGAAGGCAGGTACAGGATACTGAGTTGGATGATCAGCCATGATCATATTGAATGGCGAATGGTGCAGGCTCGAAGGGCCGAATGGCCTCTACTCCTGCACGTATTGTTTCTATGTGTGACTCTGTGACCGGTGTTGATTGGGGTATGTTGGATAGCATTGGCAAGTTGGGCTGAAGGGCCTGTTTCTGTTCAGTGTGATTCTGTGACTAGTGTTGATGGGGTATGTTGGATAGCATTGGCAAGTTGGGCTGAAGGGCCTGTTTCTGTTCAGTGTGATTCTGTGACTAGTGTTGACGGGGTATGTTGGATAGCATTGGCACGTTGGGCCAAGGGTTGTCGGTTTTCACGCATTTCCATCTCGGTTGGGGAACCGGCACCAGCTCTCCCCATTCCTCTATAAATCATGTACCACAAAACCACAAGGATAGCCACGAACGCACACACACACACAACCACAACAAGACCCACACCCAAGATGATCCGGGCCAAGTGTTGGGTCAGTCTCCACTCCGCACAACGTAAAATTCATTGACTCTGAAATGACAAAAAGCCACAACTTATTTTCTTGATATGGAAACATAGAAACATAGACAATATGTGCAGGAGTAGAGGCCATCCGGCCCTTCGAGCCTGCACCATTCACCATTCAATATGATCATGGCTGATCATCCAACTCAGTATCCTGTACCTGCCTTCCCTCCATACCCCCTGATCCCCTTAGCCACAAGGGCCACATCTAACTCCTCTTAAATATAGCCAATGAGCTGTGTGGCCTCAACTACCTTCTGTGGCAGAGAATTCCACAGACTCACCACTCTCTGTGTGTGAAAAAAATGTTTTTCTCATCTCGGTCTAAAAGATTTCCCCCTTATCCTTAAACTGTGTGTGTGGCCCCTTGTTCTGGACTTCCCCAACATCGGGAACAATCTTCCTGCATCTAGCCTGTCCAACCCCTGAAGAATTTTGTAAGTTTCTATAAGATCCCCCCTCAATCTTCTAAATTCTAGCGAGTATAAACGAAGTCTATCCAGTCTTTCTTCATAAGACAGTCCTGACATCCCAGGAATCAGTCTGGTGAACCGTCTCTGTACTCCCTCTATGGCAATAATGTCCTTCCTCAGATTTGGAGACCAAAACTGTACACAATACTCCAGGTGTGGTCTCACCAAGACCCTGTACAACTGCAGTAGAACCTCTCTGCTCCTATACTCAAATCCTTTATGTGTAAATTGTGTTGTGTCTCGGGTCTATTTCGTTTTGTAATGTATGGCTGCAGAAACGACATTTCGTTTGGACCTCAACGGGGTCCAAGTGACAAATAAATTGCATTGTGTATTTAAAGACAGCGGAGTCAGGGGATATGGAGGGCAGGCAGGAACGGGGTACTGATTGTGTACGTGTGCAATATATGTCCCTCTGGTTTATGTACATGCAACTGTGTGCGCGCAGTTAGTCGATGATACGTTCTGGCGGAGATTTCCTGAACATGTGGACATATAATACAGCTAAACATTGTTGCCAGACGCCACCTCCTGTACGTTTGAAACTGTTTCTGACAAAGTCGGATGTGCTTCGCCTTCCCTTACGGTTGACGTCTTAGAACCAATGACACTTGTCGCGTTATCTCCCCCCTTGAATCCATCCGAGGACCCAAATAGTCCTTCCAGGTGCGGCAGAGGTTCACCTGCATCTCCTCCAACCTCACCTATTGCATCCGCTATTTTTAGGTGTCAGCTGCTATAATTAGAAGTCTGATCTTGACCACTTCATGTTGCCCTGTATATTGATTTTAGAAAAAATACGTTGCCACTTACGGCTGTGATTTTTGTCCATCTTACTCAGAGTCCCCCTCCGCTCATCAGGTGCCGAGGATTTTTGCCATCCATGAAAGATAAAAGAATTATTATTGTTTTAAAAAATGTTGGGATTCTCTCTCCTGTCAATCACGCCATGAAGGCCAATCCGCTTCTGGTGGTTGGGGGGGGGGGGGGGGGGGGGGGTGAATGGCGGTGCTGCCTCGAAGGGCCGAATGGCCACCTCCTGCACCTGTTGTCTGATGTCTGTTGTCAGTTGAGATGCTGCCTGTCCCGCTGAGTTACTCCAGCACTTTGTACCTGTCCACGTTCTCCACAGAGATGCTGCCTGCCTGACCCTGCATGACCCGCTGAGTTACTCCAGCACTTTGCACTTTGATTCCTGGGATGTCAGGACTGTCTTATGAAGAAAGACTGGATAGACTTGGTTTATACTCTCTAGAACTTAGAAGACTGAGAGGGGACCTTATAGAAACTTACAAACTTCTTAAGGGGTTGGACAGGCTAGATGCAGGAAGATTGCTCCCGATGTTGGGGAAGTCCAGGACAAGGGGTCACAGCTTAAGGATAAGGGGGAAATCCTTTAAAACCGAGATGAGAAGAACTTTTTTTCACACAGAGAGTGGTGAATCTCTGGAACTCTCTGCCACAGAGGCTATTCGAGGCCAGTTCATTGGCTATATTTAAGAGGGAGTTAGATGTGACCCTTGTGGCTAAGGGGATCAGAGGGTATGGAGAGAAGGCAGGTACGGGATACTGAGTTGGATGATCAGCCATGATCATATTGAATGGCGGTGCAGGCTCGAAGGGCCGAATGGCCTACTCCTGCACCTAATTTCTATGTTTCTATGTTTCTATACTCTCTAGAACTTAGAAGACTGAGAGGGGACCTTATAGAAACTTACAAAACTTCTTAAGAGGTTGGACAGGCTAGATGCAGGAAGATTGTTCCCGATGTTGTGGAAGTCCAGGACAAGGGGTCACAGCTTAAGGATAAGGGGGAAATCCTTTAAAACCGAGATGAGAAGAACTTTTTTCACACAGAGAGTGGTGAATCTCTGGAACTCTCTGCCACAGAGGGTAGTTGAGGCCACACAGTTCTTTGGCTATATTTAAGAGGGAGTTAGATGTGGCCCTTGTGGCTAAGGGGATCAGAGGGTATGGAGAGAAGGCAGGTGCGGGATACTGAGTTGGATGATCAGCCATGATCATATTGAATGGCGGTGCAGGCTCGAAGGGCCGAATGGCCTACTCCTGCACCTAATTTCTATGTTTCTATGTTTCTATGTTGGGGAAGTCCAGAACAAGGGGTCACAGCTTAAGGATAAGGGGGAAATCCTTTAAAACCGAGCTGAGAAGAACTTTTTTCACACAGAGAGTGGTGAATCTCTGGAACTCTCTGCCACAGAGGGTAGTTGAGGCCACAGTTCATTGGCTATATTTAAGAGGGAGTTAGATGTGGCCCTTGTGGCTAAGGGGATCAGGGGGTATGGAGAGAAGGCAGGTACGGGATACTGAGTTGGATGATCAGCTATGATCATATTGAATCAGGAAGTTTTCAAGAAAGAGCTCTTTAAGACAGTGCAGTCAAGGGGATATGGGGAGAATGGCGGTGCAGGCTCGAACGGCCGAATGGCCTACTCCTGCACCTAATTTCTATGTTTCTATGTTTCTTTGTACCTGTCCACGTTCTACACAGAGATGCTGCCTGTCTGACCCGCTGAGTTACTCCAGCACTTCCCCCCTTTAGCTTCGGTGTGAACCAGCATCAACAGTTCCTTCCCACACAGAAGCAGTGATCTCATTTGTTACAGATTCGCCGAGGCTGCCGAATTTAGCAACACAAAAAAACAACGCCGGAGAGAGACAGACGCCCGCCCTTTGCAATATCCGTTCCTGCTTTCAGTTAACGGTGAGGTGGTGAAGGAGAAAGGGCGGGTTGGCGGGCGGGCAGAACAATCTGGAAACTCCCGAGTGAGTGAGACTTTCCATGAAATACCGCAGCCAAGACTTTCCTCGGCCTTTTTTTCCCCTTTAGCTATTTGAAGAATGTGTTGTAAACAGAAATTCGAGGCGCGGTTCACCCCCCATCAAACAGCTGCTGGCAATGAATTTTCTGACTGTTGAGGCGTTATTTCATCGACCCTGGATATTGTTTACAACCTCTATGACGGGACAACAGTAGTGGGGAAACTGCTAGAGTCAGTTATTAAAGATGGGATAGCAGCACATTTGGAAAGTGGTGAAATCATTGGACAAAGTCAGCATGGATTTACGAAAGGTAAATCATGTCTGACGAATCTTATAGAATTTTTCGAGGGTGTAACTAGTAGCGTGGATAGGGGAGAACCAGTGGATGTGGTGTATCTGGACTTCCAGAAGGCTATCGACAAGGTCCCACATAAGAGATTAGTATACAAACTTAAAGCACACGGCATTGGGGGTTCAGTATTGATGTGGATAGAGAACTGGCTGGCAAACAGGAAGCAAAGAGTAAGAGTAAACGGGTCCTTTTCACAATGGCAGGCAGTGACTAGTGGGGTACCGCAAGGCTCAGTGCTGGGACCCCAGTTATTTACAATATATATTAAGGATCTGGATGAGGGAATTGAAGGCAATATCTCCAAGTTTGCGGATGACACTAAGCTGGGGGGCAGTGTTAGCTGTGAGGAGGATGCTAGGAGACTGCAAGGTGACTTGGATAGGCTGGGTGAGTGGGCAAATGTTTGGCAGATGCAGTATAATGTGGATAAATGTGAGGTTATCCATTTTGGTGGCAAAAAAAAAAACGGGAAAGCAGACTATTATCTAAATGGTGGCCGATTGGGAAAGGGGGAGATGCAGCGAGACCTGGGTGTCATGGTACACCAGTCATTGAAGGTAGGCATGCTGGTGCAGCAGGCAGTAAAGAAGGCAGGTACGGGATACTGAGTTGGATGATCAGCCATGATCATATTGAATGGCGGTGCAGGCACGAAGGGCCGAATGGCCTACTCCTGCACCTAATTTCTATGTTTCTATGTTTCTAACAGCATTAGACACGGGAGCAGAATTAGCCCCTTCGGCCCATCGAGTCTTGCTATCGAGGGAGCCCAGCGTAGGTTCACCAGGTTAATTCCCGGGATGGCGGGACTGTCATATGCTGAGAGAATGGAGCGGCTGTGGGCTTGTACACTCTGTGGAGTTTAGAAGAATGAGAGGGGATCTTATTGAAACATGTAAGATTATTAAGGGTTTGGACACGCTAGAGGCAGGAAATATATTCCCGATGTTGGGGGAGTCCAGAACCAGGGGCCACACACACACACACACACACACACACACACACACACACACACACACACACACACACACACACACACACACACACACACACACACACACACACACACACACACACACACACACACACACACACACACACACACACACACACACACACACACACACACACACACACACACACACACACACACACACACACACACACACACAGTTTAAGAATAAGTGGTCGGCCATTTAGAACGGAGACGAGGAAACACTTTTTCACACAGAGAGTGGTGAGTCTGTGTGGAATTCTCTGCCTCAGAGGGCGGTGGAGGCCGGTTCTCTGGGTGCTTTCAAGAGAGAGCTAGATAGGGCTCTTAAAGATAGCGGAGTCGGGGGGAGAAGGCAGGAACGGGGTACTGATTGGGGATGATCAGCCGTGATCACATTGATTGGTGGTTCTGAAGTTTTAAAGACGCGAGAGACTCCACTCACCGGCTGGATAGTTCTCTTAAAGATAGCGGAATCAAGGGATATGCTTACCCCTTAGTCTCAAAAAATGTGAGTGTGTGTGTGTGTGTGTGTGGGTCTGTGTGTGTGTGTGTGTGTGTGTGTGTCTGTGTGTGTGTGTGTGTGTGTGTGTGTGTGTGTGTGTGTGTGTGTGAGTGTGTGTGTGTGTGTGTGTGTGTGTCTGTGTGTGTGTGTGTGTGTGTGTCTGTGTGTGATTGTGTGTGTGTGTGTGTGTGTGTGTGTGTGTGTGTGTGTGTGTGTGTGTGTGTGTGTGTGTGTGTGTGTGTGTGTGTGTGTGTGTGTGTGTGGGGGGGGGGGTCAGTGTGTGTGTGTGGCCCCTGGTTCTGGACTCCCCCAACATGGGGAACATGTTTCCTGCCTCTAGCGTGTCCAAGCCCTTAATAATCTCACATATGTTTCAGTAAGATGTCCCTCTCATCCTTTTAAATTCCAGGGTGTACAAGCCCAGCGGTTCAATTCTCTCAGCATATGACTGTCCCGCCGTGCCTTGTAATCCTTGGCCGTGGGAGGGGAGAGAGGTGGGCAGGGGTGAGGAGTTGTATTTTTGTGGGGGGTGGTGACTGGGTGTGGCAGCGCTGCTGGAAAAACGCCGCGAACAATCGCCGCTTGTGAACGGATACGAGGAAGGGCTGCGGTGCCTGGCCGTTTCCTGCCTATTTGGGAGTTGTTTAGACGGCTGAGGGCAGGGAGAGGGAGGGGAGGGGGATGTGTTTCGCTGCAGATAAGAGCGGCGGGAAGTTGGAAGCGGGCCCACACAGCTCTGCATTCCGACGGCGTGACTCATCCTCTCCAGCCCCTGCAGGCAGGCGGTTTCGAGCAGAGCTGAGCAGAGCAGCCGAGCAGCAGGAACCGAATGCCGCCACGCTGACATGAAAACACACGGATTCCCTCTGCTTCTCTCCACGCTCTTCCTCGCCGCTGGTGAGTCGAGTCTGTAAAACTTCGGAACTATGCCATCGTAAACCGAGCTGTTATTTGGAGAATCGCGTTCAGAACCAGTTCTTGTCTGATTTTCTCACAGAGAGTTGTGTATCTGTGGAATTCGCTGCCTCGGAGGGCGGTGGAGGCCGGCTCTCTGGATACTTTCAAGAGAGAGCTGGATAGGGCTCTTAAAGATAGCGGAGTCAGAGGAGAGAAGGCAGGAACGGGGTACTGATTTGGGACGATCAGCCATGATCACATCGAATAGCGGTGCTGGCTCGAAGGGCCGAATGGCCTGAACTCCTGCACCTATTGTCTATTGTCGTTAAAAGATGGAAAAACAGCAGAGCTGTGCTTAGATTGTTGCTAGCACCGGAGGATCCTGAGCTACAGAGAGAGGTTGGGACAGGCAGGGACTTTATACCTCAGCAGCGCAGCAGACCGAGGGGTGATCTTATAGCGAAGACAGATACAAAAAGCTGGGCGGGGTGACTCAGCGGGACAGGCAGCATTTCTGGAGAGAAGGAATGGGTGACGTTTCGGGTCGAGACCCTTCTTCAGACTGTTTAGTCAGAGGGTGGCGAATCTGTGGAATTCACTGCCACAGAAGGCGGCGGAGGTCAAGTCAATGGATATCTTTAAGGCCGAAGGGGTTGATATATTCCTGATTAGTGCGGGTGTCAGGGGTTATGGGGAGAAGGCAGGAGAACGCGGTTGAGAGGGAGAGATAGATCAGCCGTGATTTGGTCTCCAAATCTGAGGAAGGACATTATTGCCATAGAGGGAGTGCAGAGAAGGTTCACCAGACTGATTCCTGGGATGTCAGGAATGTCTTATGAAGAAAGACTGAATAGACTTGGTTTATACTCTCTAGAATTTAGGAGATTGAGAGGGGGCCTGCCTTCTCTCCATACCCCCTGATCCCTTTAGCCACAAGGGCCACATCTAACTCTCTGTTAAATATAGCCAATGAACTGTGTGGCCTCAACTACCTTCTGTTGCAGAGAATTCCACAGATTCACCACTCTCTTTGTGAAAAACGTTCTCTCATCTCGGTCCTAAAAGATTTCCCCCTTATACCTTAAACTGTGACCCCTTGTCCTGTACTCCCTCTATGGCAAGAATGTCTTTCCTCAGGATTAGGAGACCAAAACTGTACGCAATACTCCAGGTGTGGTCTCACCAAGACCCTGTACAACTGCAGTAGAACCTCCCTGCTCCTAGACTCAAATCCTCTATGGCAAGAATGTCTTTCCTCAGATTAGGAGACCAAAACTGTGCGCAATACTCCAGGTGTGGTCTCACCAAGACCCTGTACAACTGCAGTAGAACCTCCCTGCTCCTAGACTCAAATCCTCTATGGCAAGAATGTATTTCCTCAGATTAAGAGACCAAAACTGTACGCAATACTCCAGGTGTAGTCTCACCAAGACCCTGTACAACTGCAGTAGAACCTCCCTGCTCCTAGACTCAAATCCTCTATGGCAAGAATGTCTTTCCTCAGATTAGGAGACCAAAACTGTACGCAATACTCCAGGTGTGGTCTCACCAAGACCCTGTACAACTGCAGTGGAACCTCCCTGCTCCTAGACTCAAATCCTCTATGGCAAGAATGTCTTTCCTCAGATTAGGAGACCAAAACTGTACGCAATACTCCAGGTGTGGTCTCACCAAGACTCTGTACAACTGCAGTAGATCCTCCCTGCTCCTAGACTCAACTCCTCTTGTTATGAAGGCCAACAGGCCAGAACTGTACGCAATACTCCAGGTGTGGTCTCACCAAGACCCTGTACAACTGCACAGTGGAACCTCCCTGCTCCTAGACTCTATCGATCTCTGACTCTAAGTTGGACCGACGCGGCTAATTCGCGGGGCCCCGTTTGTCGTTTCAGGCCACTCGGCGGCGGAGGAGAGGGCGACGGCGATCGTGGCGGCGGTGGGAGCGGAGTTGGTGCTTCATGTGGACGACGCCGCCGACTCCCGGAGCCCGGAGCGATATTAAGCGGCGCCTGGCATTTCGGCTGCACAGACGTGGCGTTGTGGATAGGTAACGCCACCGACATCAGCAACGCCTACACGGGGCGAGCGGAGCTGCTCAGTAACGGGACCCTGACTCTCCGCTCCCTGAAGGCCAACGACAGCGGAGATTACCAGACCACATTCAACCCGCCTTTCTCCAATGTGTCCATCACGTCCACCTTCACACTCACTGTTCTCGGTAAGCAAGGGGCGGGCGGTGCGTTAGGAATATACGCCAGCACTTTGTACCTCTACAGGTTCCCCATCTATGCTGCCTGACCCGTTGAGTTACTCCAGTACTTTGTACCTGTCCACGTTCTCCACAGAGTTAGAATCATAGAAACATAGAAATTAGGTGCAGGAGTAGGCTCATCTCTGTTCTAAATGGCCGACCCCTTATTCTTAAACTGTGTGTGCGTGTGTGTGTGTGTGTGTGTGTGTGTGTGTGTGTGTGTGTGTGTTGTGTGTGTGTGTGTGTGTGTGTGTGTGGTGTGTATATGGGTGTGTGTGTGTGTGGTGTTGTGTGTGTGTGTGTGTTGTGTGTGGGTGTGCGTTGTTTGTGTGTGTGTGCCCGTGTGTGTGTGTGTGTGTGTTTGTGTTTGTGGGTGTGTGGGTGTGTGTTTCTTTGTGTTTTTGTGTTTGTGTGTGTGTTTGTGTGTGTGTCTGTGTGTGCGTGCGTGCGTGCGTGTGTGTGTGTGTGTGTGTGTGTGTGTGGCCCCTGGTTCTGGACTCCCCCAACATCGGGAACATGTTTCCTGCCTCTAGCGTGTCCAAACCCTTAATAATCTCATATATGTTTCAATGAGATGCCCTCTCATCCTTCTAAACTCCACAGAGTGTACAAGCCCACAGCCGCTCCATTCTCTCAGCATATGACAGTCCCGCCATCCCGGGAATTAACCTGGACTCCCTCAATAGCAACATTATAGTATCACTTGTCCTTCTCTCCAGAGATGCTGCCTGACCCGCTGAGTTACTCCAGCACTTTGTACCTGTCCATGTTCTCCACAGAGATGCTGCCTGTCTGACCCGCTGAGTTACTCCAGCACGTTGTGCCTATTCCCTGTTTTTATGACAGGATTATTTTCTTACAGAAAAAGTTTCCCTGAAGTGACTCAGAAAAACCTTGGCTCGGAGCCAAGACATGGAGTATCGGAAGAAAGAGAAAGGGAGGGAGAGAGAGGGGGTGAGGGGCAGATAGAGAGTGAGACAGAAAGAAACATAGAAACATAGAAACATAGAAATTAGGTGCAGGAGTAGAGGCCATTCGGCCCTTCGAGCCTGCACCATTCGCCATTCAATATGATCATGGCTGATCATCCAACTCAGTATCCCGTACCTGCCTTCTCTCCATACCCCCTGATCCCCTTAGCCACAAGGGCCACATCTAACTCCCTCTTAAATATAGCCAATGAACTGTGTGGCCTCAACTACCCTCTGTGGCAGAGAGTTCCAGAGATTCACCACTCTCTGTGTGAAAAAAGTTCTTCTCATCTCGGTTTTAAAGGATTTCCCCCTTATCCTTAAGATGTGACCCCTTGTCCTGGACTTCCCCAACATCGGGAACAATCTTCCTGTATCTAGCCTGTCCAACCCCTTAAGAAGTTTGTAAGTTATCTATAAGATCCCCTCTCAATCTCCTAAATTCTAGAGAGTATAAACCAAGTCTATCCAATCTTTCTTCATAAGACAGTCCTGACATCCCACGAATCTGTCTGGTGAACCGTCTCTGCACTCCCTCTATGGCAATAATGTCCTTCCTCAGATTTGGAGACCAAAACTGTACGCAATACTCCAGGTGTGGTCTCACCAAGACCCTGTACAACTGCAGTAGAACCTCGCTGCTCCTATACTCAAATCCTCTTGCTATGAAAGCCAACATACCATTCGCTTTCTTTACTGGCTGCTGCACCTGCATGCCTACCTTCAATGACTGGTGTACCATGACACCCAGGTCTCGCTGCATCTCCCCCTTTCCCAGTCGACCACCATTTAGATAATAGTCTGTTCCCGTTTTTGCCACCAAAATGGATAACCTCACATTTATCCACATTATACTGCATGTCTGCCCGTCTGACCCGCTGAGTTACTCCAGCACATTGTACCTAGAAGGGTTAGAGGGGATCTTATTGAAACATATATGACTATTAAGGGTTTGGACACGCTAGAGGCAGGAAACCTGTGCCTGATGTTGGGGGAGTCCAGAACCAGGGGTCACACACAATTTAAGAATAAGGGGTCGGCCATTTAGAACGGAGACGAGGAAACAATTTTTCACCCTGAGAGTTGTGAGTCTGTGGAATTCGCTGCCACAGAGGGCGGCGGAGGCCGGTTGTCTGGATGCTTTCAAGAGAGAGTTAGGTAGAACTCTTAGGGATAGCGGAGTGAGGAGATATGGGGAGAAGGCAGGAACAGGGTACTGATTGTGGATGATCAGCCATGATCACATTGAATGGCGGTGCTGGCTCGAAGGGCCGAATGGCCTCTACTCGTGCACCTATTGTCTATGTTTCTATGGCTGATCATCCAACTCAGTATCCCATACCTGCCTTCTCTCCATACCCCCTGATCCCTTTAGCCACAAGGGCCACATCTAACTCCCTCTTAAACGTGTGAGTGTGTGTCTGCGTGTATCTGTGTATCACACATACATATACATACACACACAGGACCGCATACATATATACACACACACACACACAAGGACACACACACATACACACACACAGGACCGCATACACACACCCTCACACACAGATTCATATATATATACACACTCACTCACACATATATATATATACATACACATACACATATACATACACACACACATATATATATACACACATACATACACACACATACACACACACACATATACACACACACACACACACACACACACACACACACACATACACAGACACGCATACACACATATATATATACACACACACACACACACACACACACACATGTCTATTGTCTAGTGAGATGCCCTTCTTCACCAATTCCTTCTCTCCAGACCATAGACAATAGCCAATAGGTGCCTTATAGGCCATAATTGCAGGAGTAGGTCAAACTGTACAGAATACTCCAGGTGTGGTCTCACCAGGGCCATGTACAACTGCAGAAGGACCTCTTTGCTCCTCTACTCAACTGCTCTGGTTATGAAGGCCAACATGCCATTGGCTTTCTTCACTGCCTGCTGCACCTGCATGCTTACATTCATTGACTGATGAACAAGGACCCCCAGATCCCATTGTACTTCCCCTTTTCCCAACTTGACACCATTTAGATAATAATCTGCCTTCGGTTTTTGCCACCAAAGTGGATAACCTCACATTTATCCACATTAAACTGTATCTGCCATGCATCTGCCCACTCCCCCAACCTGTCCAAGTCACCCTGCATTCTCATAGCATCCTCCTCACAGTTCACACTGCCACCCAGCTTTGTGTCATCTGCACATTTGCTAATGTTCCTTTGTGCAACTATGAATTTTTGATATAAGTCGTATATGTTGTACATATACAAGTGTTTGAGGTTGTCGGTGGGGGTGTGGGGGCGATTTGCAATAATATTGCGCGTTAGTAAATTCAGGTCAGATTGGAATGAATGTATCTTCCAAACGCGCTTGTTCCTGTAAGTCATAAATGTACAGCGATATCAGTGGCTCTCAAAATAGCTTTGCCAGCGGCATGTTAAGATCGCGAGTCCCCAATCATTCCCCGCAGATGAAGATGCAGCAGGCAGTAAAGAAAGCGAATGGTATGTTAGCTTTCATTGCAAAAGGATTTGAGTGTAGGAGCAGGGAGGTTCTACTGCAATTGTACATGGTCTTGGTGAGACCACACCTGGAGTATTGCGTACAGTTTTGGTCTCCAAATCTGAGGAAGGACATTATTGCCATAGAGGGAGTGCAGAGACAGTTCACCAGACTGATTCCTGGGATGTCAGGACTGTCTTATGAAGAAAGACTGGATAGACTTGGTTTATACTCTCTAGAATTTAGGAGATTGAGAGGGGATCTTATAGAAACTTACAAAATTCTTAAGGGGTTGGACAGGCTAGATGCAGGAAGATTGTTCCCGATGTTAGGGAAGTCCAGGACGAGGGGTCACAGCTTAAGGATAAGGGGGAAATCCTTTAAAACCGAGATGAGAAGAACATTTTTCACACAGAGAGTGGTGTATCGCTGGAACTCTCTGCCACGGAGGGTAGTTGAGGCCAGTTCATGGGCTATATTTAAGAGGGAGTTAGATGTGGCCCTTGTGGCGAAGGGGATTAGGGGGGATGGAGAGAAGGCAGGTACGGGATACTGAGTTGGATGATCAGCCATGATCATATTGAATGACGGTGCAGGCTCGAAGGGCCGATTGGCCTACTCCTGCACCTAATTTCTATGTTTCTATGTTTCTAACAGCATTAGACACGGGAGCAGAATGAGCCCCTTCGGCCCATCGAGTCTTGCTATCGAGGGAGCCCAGCGTAGGTTCACCAGGTTAATTTCCGGGATGGCGGGACTGTCATATGCTGAGAGAATGGAGCGGCTGTGGGCTTGTACACTCTGTGAAGTTTAGAAGGATGAGAGGGCATCTTAGTGAAACATATAAGATTGTTAAGTGTTTGAACACGCTAGAGGCAGGAAATATATTCCCGATGTTGGGGGTGTCCAGAACCATAGCTGATATTTTCATTTGAAAATATGTATTTCCTTGACAACCGCAGGCCTGCAAATTACCCCTGACCCCCGTCCAACCCCCCCCCCCCCCCCCCCCCCCCCGCGAATCAAGCAAGCATTTCCTCTCGCTTAAACCACACCGTTGCAACTTCCTGACGTGGAAACTGCAATGACGGGTAGACAGAATAGATCGGGTAGACAGAATCAAAGAGTCTCTTGCCCAGAGTAGGGGAATCTAGGACCAGAGGACATCAGTTCTAGGTGAAGGGGGAAATATTTAATAGGAATCTGAGGGGTAACTTTTCCACACAGAGGGTGGTGGGTGTATGGAACGAGCCACGATTTAACATAGAACATAGAAACATAGAAATTAGGTGCAGGAGTAGAGGCCATTCGGCCCTTCGAGCCTGCATCATTCGCCATTCAATATGATCATGGCTGATCATCCAACTCAGTATCCCGTACCTGCCTTCTCTCCATACCCCCTGATCCCCTTAGCCACAAGGGGCACATCTAACTACCTCTTAAATATAGCCAATGAACTGTGGCCTCAACTATCCTCTGTGGCAGAGAGTTCCAGAGATTCACCACTCTCTGTGTGAAAAAGGTTCTTCTCATCTCGGTTTTAAAGGATTTCCCCCTTATCCTTAAGCTGGGACCCCTTGTCCTGGACTTCCCCAACATCGGGAACAATCTTCCTGCATCTAGCCTGCCCAACCCCTCAAGAATTTTGTAAGTTTCTATAAGATCCCCTCTCAATCTCCTAAATGCTAGAGAGTATAAACCAAGTCTATCCAGTCTTTCTTCATAAGACAGTCCTGACATCCCAGGAATCAGTCTGGTGAACCGTCTCTGCACTCCCTCTATGGCAATAATGTCCTTCCTCAGATTTGGAGACCAAAACTGTACGCAATACTCCAGGTGTGGTCTCACCAAGACCCTGTACAACTGCAGTAGAACCTCCCTGCTCCTATACTCAAATCCTTTTGCAATGAAAGCTAACATAAGAATAAGGAATTAAGACGGAGACGAGGAAACACTTTTTCACCCAGAGAGTTGTGAGTCTGAGGGATTCTCTGCCTCAGAGGGCGGTGGAGGCAGGTTCTCTGGATGTTTTCAAGAGAGAGCGAGATATGGCTCTTAAAGACAGCGGAATCAGGGGATATGGGGAGAGGCAGGAACATAGATACATAAATATGTCTGGTCTTCCCAATAGCCAGAGAATGGAATGAGATTTGTCTGTAATGGTAGGGTTATCTAAATTAAGTATTTGACAAAATAACATTAGTTTTGAGCAAGATTTACAAATGATGTATAACTTAAGGATGGTTTTATTCAGCGACCATAGAAACATAGAAACATAGACAATAGGTGCAGTAGTAGAGGCCATTCGGCCCTTAGAGCCTACACCATTCGCCATTCAATATGATCATGGCTGATCATCCAACTCAGTATCCTGTACCTGCCTTCTCTCCATACCCCATGATCCCTTTAGCCACAAGGGCCACATCTAACTCCCTCTTAAATATAGCCAATGAACTGTGTGGCCTCAACTACCTTCTGTGGCAGAGAATTCCACAGATTCACCACTCTCTGTGTGAAAAATGATTTTCTCATCTCGGTCCTAAAAGACTTCCCCCTTATCCTTAAACTGTGTGGCCCCTTGTTCTGGACTTCCCTAACATCGGGAACAATCTTCCTGCATCTAGCCTGTCCAACCCCTTAAGAATTTTGTAAGTTTCTATAAGATCCCCCCTCAATCTTCTAAATTCTAGCAAGTACAAGCCGAGTCTATCCAGTCTTTCTTCATATGAAAGTCCTTATATAGGACGTACATGGTAAATGGAATTGAGGAATGCAGTTGAACAGAGGGATCTAGGAATAACTGTGCATAGTTCCCTGAAGGTGTAATCTCATGTAGATCGGGTGGTAAAGAAAGCTTTTGGTATGCAGGTGTAGAGGCCATTCGGCCCTTCGAGCCTGCACCATTCGCCATTCAATATGATCATGGCTGATCATCCAACTCAGTATCCCGTACCTGCCTTCTCTCCATACCCCCTGATCCCTTTAGCCACAAGGGCCACCTCTAACTCCCTCTTAAATATAGCCAATGAACTGTGTGGCCTCAACTACCTTCTGTGGCAGAGAATTCCACAGATTCACCACTCTCTGTGTGTGAAAAAAAATGTTTTTCTCATCTCGGTCCTAAAAGATTTCCCCCTTATCCTTAAAACTTGATGATGGAGTTCACACTGTGACTGGCTACGCAGTCATGAGTATAGAGTGAGTACAGCAGGGGGCTGAGCATGAGTACAGCAGGGGGCTGAGCATTCATTAGTATAGAGTGAGTACAGCAGGGGGCTGAGCACTTATGAGTATAGAGTGAGACTTTCCCCTTATCCTTAAATTGTGTGTGTGGCCCCTTGTTCTGGACTTCCCCAACATCGGGAACCCCATGATCCCATTAGCCCCAAGGGCCACACAGGTACAGGATACTCGAAGGGCCGAATGGGCTACTCCTGCACCTATTGTCTATGTTTCTATGTTTCTATGTTAAAGCCTGTGCCCTCTAGTTTTTAAATACTCCTCCCTGGAAAATAAAGTCTGAGCGAATGCTGTGTTTAGACAAAGATCTCGTGGTCTCTCCCCCTTCAATACAGTCAGTGTTCACAACACAAATCGCAAGGCGGTTCAGAGAAATATCACATCTTTCCCATGTGTCATGTGGAAAAATCAAACAACATATTTCGATTAAAATGCGGCCTTTGTTCGCGCCGTGACCGGTGACGTCCAAGGATAATATTAGATTTCACGGTCGTGAATTGTCAAGACTTGTTTGTGTCAGGGATTGGGAGAAGCGCAAGGAGACGGCAATGTTTGAGGGAACTTTTTAACAAGACCATGTTGGTAACTGAGAGTTTGAAGGCACTTGGCCTGTACGCGTAGGAGATTAGAAGCATTTTCACACAGAGTTGTGGCGGGTATTATGGGAGAAGCTGCCACAGGAGGTAGTTGAGTCTGAGACCATCCCAACGTTTAAGAAACAGTTAGACAGGTACACGGATAGAAACATAGAAAATAAATGCAGCAGAGGCCATAGCCTGCAATTCATAGAAACATAGAAACATAGAAAATAGCAGGAGTAGAGGCCATTCGGCCCTTCGAGTCTGCACCGCCATTCATAGAAACATAGAAACATAGAAAATAGGTGCAGGAGTAGAGGCCATTCGGCCCTTCGAGCCTGCACCATTCGCCATTCATAGAAACATAGAAACGTAGAAAATAGGTGCAGGAGTAGAGGCCATTCGGCCCTTCGAGCCTGCACCATTCGCCATTCATTGAAACATAGAAACATAGAAAATAGGTGCAGGAGTAGAGGCCATTCGGCCCTTCGAGCTTGCACCATTCGCCATTCAATATGATCATGGCTGATCATCCAACTCAGTATCCTGTACCTGCCTTCTCTCCATACCCCCTGATCCCTTTAGCCACAAGGGCCACATCTAACTCCCTCTTAAATATAGCCAATGAACTGTGTGGCCTCAACTACCTTCTGTGGCAGAGAGTTCCACAGATTCACCACTCTCTGTGTGGGGGAAAAAAATGTTTTTCTCATCTCGGTCCTAAAAGATTTCCCCCTTATCCTTAAAACTTGATGATGGAGTTCACACTGTGACTGGCTACGCAGTCATGAGTATAGAGTGAGTACAGCAGGGGGCTGAGCACTCATGAGTATAGAGTGAGTACAGCAGGGGGCTGAGCACTCATGAGTATAGAGTGAGTACAGCAGGGGGCTGAGCACTCATGAGTATAGAGTGAGTACAGCAGAGGGCTGAGCACTCATGAGTATAGAGTGAGTACAGCAGGGGGCTGAGCACTCATTAGTATAGAGTGAGTACAGCAGTGGGCTGAGCACTCATGAGTATAGAGTGAGTACAGCAGTGGGCTGAGCACTCATTAGTGTAGAGTGAGTACAGCAGGGGGCTGAGTCCCCTTGTTTTGGACTTCCCCAACATCGGGAACAATCTTCCTGCATCTAGCCTGTCCAACCTCTTAAGAATTTTGTAAGTTTCTATAAGAAACCCCCCCTCCCCGGTTTGAAGGGATATGGACCAAACGCGGGCAGGAGGGGCTAGTATAGATGGGCAAGTTGGACCGAAGGGCCTGTTTCCACGCTGGATCACACTGTGACTCTTTGAGGGGGGAGGAACCTATTTAAACTTACCCAATAGTGAAAGGCCTGGATAGAGTGGATGTGGAGAGGATGTTTCCACTAGTGGGAGACTCTAGGACCAGAGGGCACAGACTCAGAATTAAAGGACGTTCTTTGAGGAAGGAGATGAGGTGGAACTTTTTGCCACAGAAGGCTGTGGAGTCAGACTCAATGGATATTTTTTAAGTCGGAGTTGAAGAAGGCCGTTCGAGCTATTAAGTCCATTAAATCGTGAATGATCTATCTTTCCTTCTCACCCCCCATTTTCCTGCCTTCGACGCCACAAATCCCATACTAATCAAATAGATCATGGACAGGTACAAGGTGCTGGAGTAACTCAGCGGGTCAGGCAGCATCTCTGGAGAACATAAGTGGGTAACGTTTTGGGGTCTCGACCCAGAGCGTCACCTATCCATGTTCTCCACAGATGCTGCCTGACCCGCTGAGTTACTCCAGCACTCTGTGAAGATGTCACCTATCCCAGCACACTGTTCATCACCTATCCATGTTCTCCACAGATGCTGCCTGACCCGAGTTACTCTGAGAAGCGTACTCCAGCACTCTGTGAAACGAGTTACACCTAAACGTCCATCCATGTTCCCCACAGATGCTGCCTGACCCGCTGAGTTACTCCAGCACTCTGTGAAACGTCACCTACTCTGTGAAACGTGCTGCCTGCCTATCCAAACGTCTCATAGAAACATAGAAACATAGAAATTAGGTGCAGGAGTAGGCCATTCGGCCCTTCGAGCCTGCACCGCCATTCAATATGATCATGGCTGATCATCCAACTCAGTATCCCGTACCTGCCTTCTCTCCATACCCCCTGATCCCCTTAGCCACGAGGGTCACATCTAACTCCCTCTTAAATATAGCCAATGAACAGGCCTCAACTACCCTCTGTGGCTGAGAATTCCAGAGATTCACCACTCTCTGCGTGAAAAAAGTTCTTCTCATCTCGGTTTTAAAGGATTTCCCCTTTATCCTTAAGCTGTGACCCCTTGTCCTAGACTTCCCTAACATCGGGAACAATCTTCCTGCATCTAGCCTGTCCAAACCCTTAAGAATTTTGTAAGTTTCTATAAGATCCCCTCTCAATCTTCTAAATTCTAGAGAGTATAAACCAAGTCTATCCAGTCTTTCTTCATAAGACAGTCCTGACATCCCAGGAATCAGTCTGGTGAACCGTCTCTGCACTCCCTCTATGGCAATAATGTCCTTCCTCAGATTTGGAGACCAAAACTGTACGCAACTGTCCACAGATGCTGCCTGACCCGCTGAGTTACTCCAGCACTTTATGTCCATTTAGCTAATCCATTCGCCCTGTTATGGAAAGCCTGAGATGCAGTCCGGGTCCTGGCCGTGAAAATAACCCTAATTATAGAAATGTCAGCGATTCCCACTCACTTCAGAGCGCCTTCTCTGATCTTTGCATTAAAAAAAAAAGTCTTCCCCAAAATAGATTGCAATAGCTTCGCGTCTATACAAATGTTTTTTTCAATCATATGAACATTTTTTTCTACTGGTTGTGTACAAGTTCCAGCAGTGTTCCCTGATGTGAAAAAATAGTGTAGGGTCCGAAACAATGAACCGCAGAACAAGTGTAAAGACTCACCAACTCAAAGGAAGTATGGGTCTGGAATTTATGGAAATCCTGCTTCGGGTAAACGGGAAACTGTTAAAGAAATGATGAGGAAATGTGACGAGGAAACTATTGTTCACTTGCTAAACAATAACATGCCATCGCGGGCTTCTGACATTTTTGTAAGTAGTTCCCCCAGCAGAGAATCACAGCACGGAAACAGGCCATTCGCCCCAACTTGCCCATGGCGACCAAACTGCCCGCATTTAGAAACATAGAAACATAGAAATTAGGTGCAGGAGTAGAGGCCATTCGGCCCTTCGAGCCTGCACCATTCGCCATTCAATATGATCATGGCTGATCATCCAACTCAGTATCCCGTACCTGCCTTCCCTCCATACCCCCTGATCCCCTTAGCCACAAGGGCCACATCTAACTCCCTCTTAAATATAGCCAATGAACTGTGGCCTCAACTACCCTCTGTGGCAGAGAGTTCCAGAGATTCGTCACCACTCTCTGTGTGAAAAAATGTTATTCTCATCTCGGTTTTAAAGGATTTCCCCCTTATCCTTAAGCTGTGACCCCTTGTCCTGGACTTCCCCAACATTGGGAGCAATCTTCCTGCATCTAGCCTGTCCAACCCCTGAAGAATTTTGTAAGTTTCTATATGATCCCCTCTCAATCTCCTAAATTCTAGAGAGTATGAAACCAAGTCTATCCAGTCTTTCTTCATATGACAGTCCTGACATCCCAGGAATCAGTCTGGTGAACCCTCTCTGCACTCCCTCTATGGCAATAATGTCCTTCCTCAGATTTGGAGACCAAAACTGTACGCAATACTCCAGGTGTGGTCTCACCAAGACCCTGTACAACTGCAGTAGAACCTCCCTGCTCCTGTACTCAAATCCTTTTGCTATGAAAGCTAACATACCATTCGTGTACCATTTGGTCCCCATCCTTCTAAAACATTTCCTCTCATTATCTGAATGGTGGCCGATTAGGAAATGGGGAGATGCAACGAGACCTGGGTGTCATGGTACACCAGTCATTGAAAGTAGGCATGTAGGTGCAGCAGGTAGTGAAGAAAGCGAATGGTATGTTAGCATTCATAGCAAAGGGATTTGAGTCTAGGAGCAGGGAGGTTCTACTGCAGTTGTACAGGGTCTTGGTGAGACCACACCTGTAGTATTACGTACAGTTTTGGTATCCTAATCTGAGGAAAGACATTCTTACCATGGAGGGAGTACAGAGAAGGTTCACCAGACTGATTCCTGGGGATGCCAGGACTTTCATATGAAGAAAGACTGGATAGACTCGGCTTGTACTCGCTAGAATTTAGGAGATTGATGGGGGAACTTATAGAAACTTACAAAAAGTCTTCAGGGTACACAAAAACTGATGGGGAAGAAGGGTTATAGAACGTCTTATTTCCTTCGCTCCATAGATGCTGCTGCACCCGCTGAGTTTCAGCAATTTTGTGTACCTTCGATTTTCCAGCATCTGCAGTTCAGTCTTAAGGGGTTGGACAGGCTAGATGCAGGAAGATTGTTCCCGATGTTTGGGAAGTCCAGGACAAGGGGCCACACACACAGTTTAAGGATAAGGGGGAAGTCTTTTAGGACCGAGATGAGAAAAACATTTTTTTTTTCACACACAGAGTGGTGAATCTGTGGAATTCTCTGCCACAGAAGGTAGTTGAGGCCACACAGTTCATTGGCTATATTTAAGAGGGGGTTAGATGTGGCCCTTGTGGCTAAAGGGATCAGGGGGTATGGAGAGAAGGCAGGTACGGGATACTGAATTGGATGATCAGCCATGATCATATTGAATGGCGAATGGTGCAGGCTCGAAGGGCCGAATGGCCTCTAGTCCTGCACCTATTGTCTATGTTTCTATGTACATTCGCCACAGCGGTCCACGTGATCCAGTGGCTGAGCGCATCGGATTCCAGTTTAAAAATACCCACAGAATGTCCATCTATGCCGATGTTCAAAATCACCCACGGTCAACAACATTCCGCCCACGGGTTTATACATTCCTATTCCTTCGTCTTCTGGGTAGAATGAAGTCATTCGGACAATCGAGTCTACTCCGCCATTCAATTCCCTTGAAAACATCCTGTGAATTGGCCTCTGTGGCAGAGAATTCCACATATGCACAAATCTCTGGGCGAAAAAGAAATGTTCCTCATAGAAACATAGAAACATCAAAAATAGGTGCAGGGGAGGCCATTCGGCCCTTCGAGCCTGCACCATTCGCCATTCATTGTGATCATGGCTGATCGTCCCCAATCAATCACCCGTGCCTGCCTTCTCCCCATATCCCCCGACTCCACTCGCCCCTAGAGCTCTATCTAACTCTCTCTTAAATCCATCCACAGTTTAAGGATATGGGGGAAATCCTTTAGGACCGAGATGAGAAAAACCTTTTTCACATAGAGTGGTGAATCTGTGGAATTCTCTGCCACAGAAGGTAGTTGAGGCAACACAGTTCATTGGCTATATTTAGGAGGGAGTTAGATGTGGCCCTTGTGGCTAAGGGGATCAGGGGGTATGGAGAGAAGGCAGGTACATGATACTGAGTTGGATGATCAGCCATGATCATATTGAATGGCGAATGGTGCAGGCTCGAAGGGCCGAATGGCCTCTACTCCTGCACCTATTTGCTAGGTTTCTATGAATTCCACAACTCTCTGGGTGAAAACGTTTTTTCTCACCTCAGTCTTAAATGGCCTTCCCTTAATTCTAAGCATCTCAGTGCTAAATGGCCTACCCCTTATCCTTTAACTATGACCCCTGGTTCTGGACTCTCGTCATAGCTTTATATCGATCTCCCTTCTCAACCTCATTCTCCTGCCCTCTCCCCGTAACCTTTGACACACTTACTAATCAAGAATCTGTCAATCTCTGCTCCGAAAATATCCAATGACGTGGCCTCCACAGCCGTCGGTGGCGATGAATTCCACAGATGCACCACCACAGATGGCCGAAGACATTTCTCCTCCTACCAAATGGAACGTCTTTTAATTCTGAGGCTGTGCCCTCTGGTCCTAGACTCTACCACCAGTGGAAACATCCTCTCCACACCCACTCTGTCCAAGCCTTTCACTATTCCGTTAGTTTCAATGAAGCCCAAAGCTCTCCCTGTGACCGAGTGGGTTTTCTCGGGGTGATCTGGTCTCTTCCCAAACTCCAAAGACCTACACGTTGTCCCTCGCGTACGTCGGATGGAAACATAGAATATAGTTGCAGGAGTAGAGGCCATTCGGCCCTTCGAGCCTGCACCATTCGCCATTCAATATGATCATGGCTGATCATCCAACTCAGTATCCAGTACCTGCCTTCTCTCCATACCCCCTGATCCCTTTAGCCACAAGGGCCACATCTAACTCCCTCTTAAATATAGCCAATGAACTGTGTGGCCTCAACTACCTTCTGTGGCAGAGAATTCCACAGATTCACCACTCTATGTGAAAAATGTTTTTCTCATCTCGGTCCTAAAGGATTTCCCCCTTATCCTTAAACTGTGTGTGTGGCCCCTTGTTCTGGACTTCCCCAACATCGGGAACAATCTTCCTGCATCTAGACTGTCCAACCCCTTAAGAATTTTGTAAGTTTCTATAAGATCCCCCCTCAATCTTCTAAATTCTAACGAGTACAAGCCGAGTCTATCCAGTCTTTCTTCATATGAAAGTCCTGCCATCCCAGGAATCAGTCTGGTGAACCTTCTCTGTACTCCCTCTATGGCAAGAATGTCCTTCCTCAGATTTGGATACCAAAACTGTACGCAATACTCCAGGTGTGGTCTCACCAAGACCCTGTACAACTGCAGTAGAACCTCCCTGCTCCTAGACTCAAATCCTCTATGGCAAGAATGTCTTTCCTCAGGTTTGGAGACCAAAACTGTACGCAATACTCCAGGTGTGGTCTCACCAAGACCCTGTACAACTGCAGTAGAACCTCCCTGCTCCTATACTCAAATCCTCTATGGCAAGAATGTCTTTCCTCAGATTAGGAGACCAAAACTGTACGCAATACTCCAGGTGTGGTCTCACCAAGACCCTGTACAACTGCAGGAGCAGGATTAGGCCTGCTCCTAGGTCATGGAGAGATGGCAGAATGTCTTTCCTCAGATTTGGAGAGACCAAAACTGATCAGCAATACTCCCATATTGTGGTCTCACCAGTGATAGGAGCGAATTAGGCCATGGGGTATGGAGAGAAGGCAGGTACGGGATACTGAGTTGGATGATCAGCCATGATCATATTGTATGGCGAATGGTGCAGGCTCGAAGGGCCGAATGGCCTACTGCTGCACCTAGTTTCTATGTTTCTATCAACCTATGAAGCCTAGTGTCCAGTCCCCCTGTTGCTCCGGTTTCTAGGTCATATGCAGTCATCGAGTCACCCTCTCCCTAGCGAGTTCTGGCATGTTGGAATTGTGTTGAGACTGGCTCCAAACAATGAGACAACATTGTTATTTCCCTTCTCCGAGTACCCGCTGATGTGTGTTTTTTTTAATATAAATATGTGATCGCCACAATAAGCTTGTAACAATAGCTGCCTTTCCCACCAAGTCTAATTATATAACTTGGGAACAGTTTCCCTGTTGTACAAACCTTGCACAGCTGACCCTCGGAATGGGCGTAGGAATGTAAGTTGACCAGATGGCACCAAGGACCTCGCCCCCCCCCCCTCCCTCCCTCCCCCTCTAATGTTGTTGAGTATGAAGAAAGACTGGATAGACTTGGTTTATACTCTCTAGAATTTAGAAGATTGAGAGGGGATCTTATAGAAACTTACAAAATTCTTAAGGGGTTGGACACGCTAGATGCAGGAAGATTGTTCCCGAAGTTGGGGAAGTCCAGGACCAGGGGTCACAGCGTAAGGATAAAGGGGAAATCCTTTAAAACCGAGATGAGAAGAACTTTTTTCACACAGAGAGTGGTGAATCTCTGGAACTCTCTGCCACAGAGGGTAGTTGAGGCCAGTTCATTGGCTATATTTAAGAGGGAGTTAGATGTGGTCCTTGTGGCTAAGGGTATCAGGGGGTATGGAGAGAAGGCAGGGATGGGATACTGAGTTGGATGATCAGCCATGATCATATTGAATGGCGTTGCAGGCTCGAAGGGCCGAATGGCCTACTCCTGCACCTAATTTCTATGTTTCTATGTTTCTATGTTAGTTAATAAAATAGATGAAAGAATGGGTGCACTGGGCATGTGTTCACTGGAATTTAGACGGATGAGAGGGGATCTTATAGAAGCATATACCAGTCTTACAATAGACAATAGACAATAGACAATAGGTGCAGGAGGATTCTACTGCAGTTGTACAGGGTCTTGGTGAGACCACACCTGGAGTATTGCGTACAGTTTTGGTCTCCTAATCTGAGGAAAGACATTCTTACCATGGAGGGAGTACAGAGAAGGTTCACCAGACTGATTCCTGAGATGTCAGGACTTTCATATGAAGATAGATTGGATAAACTCGGCTATTCGGCCCTTCGAGCCAGCACCGCCATTCAATGTGATCATGGCTGATCATCCCCAATCAGTTCCCCGTTCCTGCCTTCTCCCCATATCCCCTGACTCTCTCTCGCTATCTTTAAGAGCCCTATCTAGCTCTCTCTTGAAAGAATTCTCTCCAGAGAACCGGCCTCCACCGCCCTCTGAGGCAGAGAATTCCACAGACTCACAACTCTCTGGGTGAAAAAGTGTTTCCTCGTCTCCGTTCTAAATGGCCGACCCCTTATTCTTAAACTGTGTGTGTGTGTGTGTGTGTGTGTGTGTGTGTGTGTGTGTGTGTGTGTGTGTGTGTGTGTGTGTATGTGTGTGTGTGTGTGTGTGTGTGTGTGTGTGTGTGTGTGTGTGTGTGTGTGTGTGTGTGTGTGTGTGTGTGTGTGTGTGTGTGTGTGTGTGTGTGTGTGTGTGTGTGTGTGGGCCGTGGTGGTGGACTCCCCCAACACCGGGAACATGTTTCCTGCCTCTAGCGTGTCCAAACCCTTAACAATCTTATATGTTTCAATGAGATACCCTCTCATGCTTCTAAACTCCACAGAGTGTACACGCCCACAGCCGCTCCATTCTCTCAGCATATGACAGTCCCGCCATCCCGGGAATTAACCTGGCGAACCTACGCTGGGCTCCCTCAATAGCAAGAATGTCCTTCCTCAAATTAGGAGACCAAAACTCCACACAATACTCCAGGTGGAGTCTCACTAGGGCCCTGTACAACTCAGCAGAAGGGCCTACAATTTATTCCTATACTCAACTCCTGTGTGTGTGAAGGCCGACATGCATTCGCTTTCTTGTGTGTGCCTGCTGTACCTGCATGTGTGTTCACAGTGTGTGTGTACAAGGTCCCCAGATGTGTGTGTGTTCCCCTTTTTGTGTGTTCCGAGATTGGACATTGTGTGTGTGTGTGTAACAATTGTGTGTGTGTGTGTCATCTCGTGTGTGTGTCCGTGTGGAACACTGGTTTCTGGACTCCCCCAACCCACCTGCCTGCACTCATACCATAACCCTCCATTCCCTTCTCAGCCATATGCCTCTCCAATTTATTTTTCAATGATACCAATGAACCTGCCTTCCACCACTTCCACAGGAGTGTCATTCCACACCGCTACCACTCTCTGAGTATAAGAAGTTCCCCATCTCATATTACCCCTAAACTGGGCTCCCTTAATAGCAAGAATGTCCTTCCTCTTGTTTGAATCTTCCCTACTCTCAGTGGGAAAAGCTTTTCTACGTCAACTCTGTCTATCCCTCTCATCATTTTAAAACCCTCTATCAAGTCCCCCCTTAACCTTCTGCCCTCCAGAGAATAAAGACCTAACTTGTTCAACCTTTCTCTGTAACTTAGTTGCTGAAACCCAGGCAAACATGCTAGTAAATCTCCTCTGTACTCTCTCTATTTTGTTGACATCCTTCCTATAATGGGGCGACCAAAATTGTCCCCCAGATTTGGTCTCACCAATGCCTTGTACCCCTTTTAACATTACATCCCAGCTTGGACTTATACACAATAACTGATTTATAAAGGCCAGCATACCAAAATCAGGCCATCTATCTATCTATCTATCTATCTATCTATCTATCTATCTATCTATCTATCTATCTATCTATCTGTCTATCTATCTATCTATCTATCTCTCTATCTATCTATCTATCTATCTATCTATCTATCTATCTATCTATCTATTTCTATCTATCTATCTATCTATCCCTCTATCTATCTATCTATCTATCTATCTATCTATCTATCTATCTATCTATCTCAAGTCTGAATTTATCCCATCAGATAAAGCATAACAATAGGTTTAATTTGACACCAAAGTCACTTTCATATCTCAAGTATTAAAAAGGTTATGACCCTTTTCATACTCGGAAATTAGCATCTTGTTCCCTATTGATTTTCAATGGACATTACAAAAAAGCTGTGATCTTGGATAGTCAAACGCCCATTTCTTAAGGAAAGATTAACATTTTTAAATAGCCTAAGTGTCCAAAGATTATTCACAAATAATTCACAATATAACATGATTTTTATATCTATTTTACATTAATTTATAGGAAGGAATTTAGTGTTCAATTGCTGTAAATAAATGCCCATTTAAATCGGCTTTCTAGTGGGTTCATGTGGAACGCGCTGGTTTAGAACGTTGACATAGCGCTGGATTAGTGCCTCAAATGCCAAGAAAAATACTGCGGGATATAAAAAGCCCAAAAATGAGCTACTCGCTATAGATAACTTGATATATAGGGTTATATATATGCCCCATTTAATGTAAAAATAAGGTACATACCTTTAATTGTTTGCTCTATAAAACCCTGGGGCTGCGAGAGGTTGCGGAATCAGACAGTAATTTTAAAACTATTAGAACTATATTATGGAGGCCTATAAAACTAATAATACCTTTTGCGACCGGGTCTTGCAGCGATTTTTCGTTAATGATTTACTAGGCTGAACATGTGCGATTAGTACAGCCTAGTAAAAATCGCGTTTTAAACCCGCCCCCTCCAAACAGCGCCAAACTCGCGGACCTGGCTGAGGGCAGATTCCCAATGACGATTCAGGTAGGTTTTGTAACATACCTAGGGTAAGCTATTTACGACTGAGATCGAGAAAACCTCCAGAGAACCTGCCTCCACCGCCCTCTGAGGCAGAGAATTCCACAGATTCACCACTTGGTGTTGTTTTGTGTTGTGCAGTTCCTGTCTCGAAGCCGACGGTGGTCACCAACCTGACACAGGCGGTGGAGGGGAATGGGACGGTCAGTCTGTACTGCCAGTTCACCGGCGACCTGCCCTCGGTCGCCTGGAGGAAGGACGGAGACTGGCTCCTGTACCACGACAGGATGAACATCTCAGATGACAACCGCACGCTG